>NC_056729.1:1918153561-1918333561 GCF_019279795.1 Protopterus annectens
ATGTGTACTGTGAGTACCATGGCATAAAATATGAAATCATGGCCATCAAATGGATGTCATTCTCACACAAACACCAGATACTCTTCTGTCACACACATTTTCCAGCACTAAGATTAGAACCCCTACCTATCTATCTGGTACTACATTGTTGTCCATTTATCACACATGCCATGGGGGTTATGGGGTGACACTTGTTCAAAGCTACTTCTATGGTGAGGGACATCACCAGGCCATGAAAATTATGACAATGGGTGATGTACTGCGTGGGATATACACACTTACACACACACACACACACACACACACACACACACACACACACACACACACACACACACACACACACACACACACACACACACACACACACACACACACACACACACTTACTTTCCAGGACTCAGAACCCCTAGCTATGTAGTTATTGGTATTATATCATTATGCAGTTACTATACACACTACAGAGCTTATAAGTTGGGGAGTGTCTCAAGGTACCTATATAGTGAATAACATGTGCAACACTTGTAAGGTATGGCAATGTAGTTGTACTGGGTAAGACGGGCCTCCAACTACTTTCACCCACATGTTTATACACTCAGAAACACTTTTACATACACTAATGCACACACACACACACACACACACACACACACACACACACACACACACACACACACACACACACACACACACACACACACACACACACACACACACTTGATATGTTCAAAGATTCATAGGTGTGTTCTCACACAAACACAACAACCCCCCACAGACACAATAATGTTCTTCACAAACACAGTTGTCAGGACTGAGATTAGTACCCCTACCTATTTATTTATTGCTACTATAGTGTTACGCCTTCATCGCATGTGCCACAGAGCTTATAAAGTGAAGGATGTCCAAAGGTATTTTAAAGGTTTTATCACACGTGCCATGGAGCTTATAGGGTGAAGGTTTTCAAAAGGTACTTCTAAGGTGAGGAATATCACCAGCCCTAGTAAAGTATGGCAATGGGTGATGAACTGAGTGAGAGAGGCCACAGAATACTTTAAACTGCACATATACACACACATCTGCCAGTACTGGGATTAGAACTCCTATCCAACTAGTTACTTATAACTATAGTGTTATGCAGTTATCACACACACACTACACAGCTTATAGGGCTGAGGCCTGATGAAAGGGACTTCTAAGGTGACTGATATCTGCAGGACTGCTAAAGCAGGGCAATGGGAAGTGTACTATGTTTGAATAGGTTCATAGGTTCATAGGTTCATAGGTAGGTACTAGGCTAGTTGCCAGAAGGCATTTATAAGCCTAGCTGGAATGTGGTGGCTTTCGCCACCCCCTTAGATTAGTTCCCTGTGCTTCTGTCCAGCAGAGCCACTGAAGTGATCCCTGGGGTAAACTTTCTGTTTCCCATCCACTTGTCAAGGTTTCTCTTAGTGAGGAGCTTTGCCTAATGTAGATTGGAACCTTGTTCCAGAGCATGAGAAGTCTGTGGGACAGGAATTTATCCCTCCAGCATGTCCTACTTATTGTTGTGGTGAGGTTTAGATCCCTGGAGCATGTGGCATGAGGTTAAATTGTTTTCTTTAGGTGGAATATGTCCATCAATTCTGGGTTGGACATGGCCTTGTATGTCAGGCAGACATTACCTCTGAGTAGCCGGTATGCAACGGAGTACAGTTGGAGTTTCTTCAGTTGAGCTGCATAGGGCATCTGCTTTAGGCCAGTGATCCTCTTGGTGAGGTACGTTTGTGGTCTTTCCAGTTGTTGCAGGTGTCTTGTAAGGTACATCCCAAATGGGGCATTGTACTCTATGATGGGTCTGATGAGTGATGCGTAGATGGGCCCAATGACCTCTTTCGATCTGGATGCAAACCCTTTTGTGATTAGGTGGGCCACATAGAAGAATTTCCTAACCACTTTGGTAATGTGATTATCAAAGGAGAGGTTACTATCTACATGGGTCCCCAGATCCCTTATTACGTCTTCCGTATTTAGGGGGTTACCACCTATGTGGTAGTTTGTGGGTATTTTGTTTTTTCTAAAGGGGACGACTATGCACGTTTTGGCATTTAGCTTGAGGCCATGGTTTTGACACCAGGTATCTGTCTCAGTGAGACCCTTTTGGAGGATGTCTGTGTCATCCCGAGAGTCAATTATAGCCCCTAGTTTGCAGTAGTCTGCAAACTTGGTCAGCCATAGTCGTCGTGTGCTTGTCTGTACCTCTGAGAAGTATATGCTGAACAGGAGGGCTCCTAGGACTGAGCCCTGGGCAGCACCATTTGTACCTGGTTTAAAGTCAGACCTAGCTCCCACAGCTCTTACCATGTGGGTTCTGCCCGGAGCCAGTTGGCAACCTATCTCATGATATAGGGGTTTATTTTCAGGCTGGTGAGCTTGTCTATAATATCTGAGTGGGGAATGGTTTCAAAGGCCTTTGCAAGGTCTAGGTAGGCTGTGTGGACCACCTTTCCCTCATCTATAGCCTTGGTAACTGCCTCAAAGAAGTCCACCAGGTTTAGCAGGCATGATCTGCCCTTAACAAAGCCGAACTGGGTAGGGTCCAGTGTTTGGAGGTTTCCAATGTTTCTATTAATGAGATCCATGATTATGTGCTCCATAGATTTGCAGACCAAGCTAGTCAGGCTTATAGGGTGATAGTTCCCGGGGTCCATTTGGCTCCATCTTTGTGGAGTGGAATAACCGTTGCATGTAGCTTGTGGAGAGGCTGAGTTTAAACAGTGTGTTTAGGTGAGGGGTTAGTTCATCTTTGAGCTCGTGTAGTACACAGCCTGGGACACCATCTGATCCTACTGATGCTGTGTTTTTGGCTTTGGAGAGAGCTGTTTTAACCTGAGTGTCTGTGATTTCAGGGCCACTACATTCTTCTGGTATAGTTATGGGCCGTTTTGAGGGTGAGAGGGGGGTGAAGTTTGCACTGAACCTGTCTGCCAGGATGTTGGCTATATTTGTCCCAATGGACCCAAAATCTTTAACTTATAAATGCACACACCTTTATATTTGCCAGGACTGAGATTAGAACTCCAACCTCACTAGTTATTTATGCTATAGTGTTACGCAGTTATCTCACACACCATAGAGCTTATATGGCTGAGGCCTGATGAAATGTATTTCTATGGTGACAGACATCTTCAGGACTGCTGAAGTAGGGCAATGGGAAGTGCACCGGATGGGAAAGGCCTTTTAATTCCTAGATGCTACTGACAATTCTAATTCTCTACGTGTATGAGCATGCTCAGTGTGACCTTCTATAGTAAATGTTGGACTCCATTCCAGGGATTGTTGTAGTCCATATAAAGAAAAACAGGCTGAGCCAGTCACCACGGCTGATATAAATCCACTTTAGTTGTAGAGACAAAAAGTAAGCGCTTTCACGATCCTCTCGACCGCTTCATCAGACTCAAATAAAATCCTTTCATACACCTACTTTTATACACTCAATAATCAATTAAAACATTAATTAAGAACATCAATTATTCAATTATGCATGCTAAAACTTCATGTAAGGACTTCATTTAAAAAATGGTAAAAAATAGTAAAACGTATAGCAAAAAATACATTTGTCTGATAATAACTCATTAATGCTTAAGTGTCCTAGCTTTTAAAAATGTTTAAAAAGCGGTCGAGAGGATCACGAAACCGCTTACTTTTTGTCTCTACAACTTAAGTGGATATATATCAGCCTACAAAATGGTAAATTAAAAAGCTCCAAAGAGACATGACCGATTTCCAAAGTGGGAGGGTTTTTGCCTGGCTGAGGCAAACCCCCATGAATGGAGACCAGGGGTCTGAACAGCCTATCATGCATCGGCAAACGACGAGCAGGGAAGTGGAGGAGGAAGTGAGCATAACCGATAATGCCATGGGCGGTGCTGTCCTACCTGAGTTAATGTTAGAAACGATCAAAAATACCTAAACAACGAGTGCCATTCATAAAGTACAAAGTAGTACATCCAACTGTACCAGTCAAGCTACTTCTTTTTCAGAGGTTATGGGTCAGCCGAAAGGAACTTTGTTAGTGCCGTTTCTACTACAAGAGGCACTACCAATAAAAGAGAGATCGAGGAGTCGAGGAAGGAGAGGGAAAACCCTGGAGAAATACAAAAGTCTAGCTGCACAACAGAGGGTAACACGGAGGAGAACTGCAAAGGTTTGGTCATAAATATCTCTAGCCTACCATTGACCCCTACACAAACCTCTGTGTTAAGTAAAGGCTTATCTTTTATTCCATTGCAAAAGACGGATATGGTTGATATCCTACAGGAGTTAAGAATGTTCGCTAGAACGTTGACTCTTATGTTTAAAAATACTGATAATGTGATGCATACCTTCACTAAACCAAGTACTTTTGTACCTAAAACACATCCGATAGTGGACGCATTTGTTTCTGTCTGTGAGAATGAAATTAGAAAAATCTTTGATGAAGGTACTGTAGTTATGCGGTATAATTTAAGTAAAATAGAGAATGAGGCACTATCTGAATTGAAAACCTTAGAGTCCATTGAAATAAGGCCAGCTGATAAAGGTGGAGGCATTGTGGTGTTGGACAAAGATCAATATATGACACAAATGAGATTACTATGAGGAAGAGAACACATATCAGATAATAACCCGAATACAAGCTAAGGGAATAATAGAATCTCTGTTATGTTGTTTGATCTTTTAGTTAATGGGATGATTGAAGAAGATCTATTTAAGTACTTTACTATTGAAAATCCAGTATTTCCAGCTATATATGGATTACCTAAAGTACATAAGAATTTGAGGACTCCACCTATGAGACCTATAGTCTCAGGCAAGGGGTGGGCTACAGAGCCCCTATTTATGTAGAAAGATATCTGCATCCTGTGCTAGAGACATGTAGTAGTGTGTTGAAAGACACTAGAATGTTTCTAGAGTTACTATATAGCAAAACTAAAGACCTAACTGAAACATTTTATTTTGTTACGCTAGATATAGTCTCTCTATTTACAGTCATACCCAATGCCTGGGGTGTTGAAAACATCAGAGATTTGCTGCATTCTAAACGTGTTTCTGCCAATGAAAAGATCAGGTTGATATGCTCTCTACTTGAGATTATCCTAGAAAATAACCTGTTCAGTTTTGGAGACGTGATGTACCTTCAGAAGATTGGCGTGGCAATGGGCACTCAGTGTGCCAACAGCTATTCCCATCTTGTGTTGGTTCAATGGGAATGTGACTCATTCCTGGAGAAAGAGGAATTTAGGAACAACTTAGTTTGGTACGCTCGTTTTGTTGATGACATGTTTTTTTTGTGGAAAGGTACGCAAAATGAACTTATTTCATTTATTGAATATCTGCATGGCACTACCTCTTTCTTGAAATTTACCGTTAAATTTTCACAGGAAGAGATAGAATTCCTTGATGTTAAACTAAGAAATCAGATATTCTAGAGATTCAGACAAGAATTCACAGGAAACCCACGAGGAAAAATGCTTTGCTACATAAAGACAGCATGCATCCGAAATTTGTAAAAATGTAGTGAAAGGGCAAATCCTTAGGCTGATGAGACTACATAATGGTGAGTCACAGCTTAAGGCAGCATTAGATAAGCTTAAAGAAGAGTTTTTAGAGAGAGGGTATCCTGGTGATATGTATGATAAATATGTAGCTGAAATGAATAGAGAAAGAAACACCAGAGGTAGACCCTTTTTTTCTGAGGGACCCAATAATACACCACAGGTGAATGGCAGTAATGATGGTAAACTTAGATCCCCCCTTACTTTTAGCAGTTACATTAGTATTTTTTGTGAAGTATTTAAAATAAATTGGAACATCTTGAAAACTATTAGAGACCTGGATGGTCTTATAGAAGATGCACCTAGTTTTGCTTTTAAAAATAAGAGGTCCCTTAAACGTCAACTGTGCTATGGCAACAAGAGTAATAGACTGAACAATTTATCTGAAAGAAAAGGCACTTATTTGTGCAGGAACTGTTCAGCATGCAAGTATATCCATTCATGTACCACATATATCCACCCTGATCTGCACTTTGAATTACAAGCTAGGCAGTATGCTGACTGCAGAACAAAAAATATAGTGTATTTTGCTTTCTGCATAATATGCAATGCTTACTATATAAGAAAGACTAATCATATGCTAAAGGAATGCATACAGGAGCACTACAGAGATATTTCCAATAAAAAGGAAACACATGCTCTTTTTAAGCATGTAGAAACTAAGGGCAGACAGCATTCCTTTAAATTTATTGTTCTAGAGATTCTGCAGGAAGGAATGAGGGGTGGGGACATAAAAAACAGGACTGATCTTGCAGAGCAAATATGGATACTCAGATTGAATGCACATACCTCTCCAGGGATTAATGAGGCAGTGTCCCTGAAAACCTTTTTAAAAGCTAGCACACTTAGGCATTAATGAGTTATTATCAGACAAATGTATTTTTTGCTATACTTTTTACTATTTTTTAAATGAAGTCCTTATATGAAGTTTTAGCATGCATAATTGAATAATTGATGTTCTTAATTAATGTTTTAATTGATTATTGAGTGTATTATGGGCTAAATGCTAGGCATTCTTGCACAATCCAGCATGTTGAGAGGTGTGCCTACAACCAGTTGACTGCTGGAGCTGTGGAAAAGGTCCAGCACCTAGGTAATATATTACAATGGTGGAATCTTTGCGCATTTCTATTCTGGCATGGTTTGATTTCCAGTCCACCGTTGGGTAATATAAGTCAGGAAGGATCATGGTAACAGACGGACTCCAGATAGATTTGTAGGGGATAAGATATGTTGGGGGGGGTGTCCTGGGTCAGATATGTTAGCCTATAGCTACCAGTACTTTGCACAGGGGTCTTCTCAAAGGTTGACTAAACTTGGAGGGTCTTGTGTGTGTCAGACTGTTTGACCAGCCTGGAGGTGTGTGTATGTGTGTCTCATATATGTATGACCCACCTCATTTGGCTTGGCTGGCCATATTTTGGGGTCAGGATGTTGCATAGGATGTGTGATCAGGGAAGGATGTGTTAATCCCCATGGCTGTGGGTCAGGGTTCTGTGGGTGCAGACATGTTACCATCTTCCAGGGTTAGGACTGCCTGCAATAAGTACATTCCCGTGTATAGACTCCTAGCCCAGCCTGTTGACTGCACAGAGTTACACAGAATGTCCAGATTCATGACTCATATATCTGGTTGGTTACCCAAATGAGCGTGGTTTTCAAGAAAAAGTGTTTTGCAAGTCACTCAGGGTTAGTCATAGGTTCATAGGTTGGTACTAGGCTATCAGCCCTAGGGCCTATACAAGCCTAGCCATAACAATCCCCTGGCTATTTCTTCCCACATTATTTACTTTCCTGGACCCATGTCTAGCAGGGCGACTGACGTGATCCCTGGGTGAATTTTTCTCCCATCCAATCGTCAAGGTTCCTCTTGAAGAGGTCCAAAGAGGCACTCTGCTTGACATGTATGGGCAATCTATTCCAGAGTCTGGGGAGTCTCTGGGTCAGGAACCTATCCCTCCAGCATGTTTTGTTTATTGTGATGACAAGGTTTAGATCCCTGGAGCGTGTAGCTCTGAGGGAATGGGATTTCTTTAAGTGTAGCATGTCCAACAGCTCTGGGTTTGACATGGCCTTGTATGTTAAGCAGAGATCGCCTCTGAGTAGACGATATGCGACAGAGTATAGCTGGAGTTTTTTAAGGCAGTCAGCGTAGCTTAGTCAGACATTATTGACAGTTGACATTGCAGTTTCAGACTTTATACCCTTCAGACATTCCTTGCTAATACAATCATTCCATCGACTGTATAACATTATTAGAGCAGTATGTCAAAGGTGTCCTTCTCTTTGGACCTTTATCACCCCATTATTCGTGGCTTTGTCCAGATTTCTGGCTCTCTGAGGCTGGCAGGTTTGCTCCTAGCAGTTAGCAGCATGGCCATTCTTTGCATTTTGTAGATGCTAGTGTTATGGACCCCATGACATACCCTAAAAGGGCACTGTGGGTGAGGCCTGTAGGCCAGGTGTGATAGATGCAGGCCATCTGTAGCAAGGCAGTGCATTCTGATGATCATATGCTCCCATGCTGCCAGGCAGTGGACATCCCTGGGATGGCACTAGTAAGTTGACTGGGAGTTATTGACAACTGCTTTCTGTTCATGTTGAACATGACAGCTGGATGCAGCTTAAGGCTAGGGACATGTTACTGCATTTCTATGGGACTATGGATGGGGGAGTTGGCACACCTGTACACAATACACATTTGCACAGACTGTGCTGATATTTGCTTAACATTTTGATCCCATTTAGCATAGTGGTGTGCCCTATCTTTGAGACTACAGACATAACAGTATCGACTACAGGTCAGATTGTTCTGGCATGAACATTTGTAGTTTCAGACTTCTTATATGTCAGAGCCATACTGCCACTGCCAGACCTGCTGTGATATCACTGTGTACGTTTGTAGTTGGTAATTTCATGGATGTCACCATTTGGGGGCCTTTGCCAGACATTTTTGTATGGTTTTCTACAGCTAATCTGCTGGGTGAGGCTGGGGGTGAGTATGGGACCCCACTTTGACATCCATGCATGTGACCTATGACCACCCCAGTTATTTGGCTCTCCACATATACTGTAGTGGCATTTGTCAACTAGGGTGATACTGCATAGTGTGGGTAAGCCAGTACTAGGCATACACTTCCTGCTGTCCCACATAGCTGTCAGTTGTCTGCTGCTATCCCAGTAAGCCACCCCATTCCCTTGCATGCTTGCATCAATTTCATAGATATGCTATTGGAACATTCTACTCCATCCATTTATTGTTAAGAAGACTGACTTACCTTGTGCCTGAGGCAGTTGTGAGGACAGTGCTTGAGGGCTGACTATGTCGGATGCACACAGTACACTGCCTATACATGGTAAGGTATAGGTGGTGTGATGTTTAGCATCCATTTTACTGTGTGTGCGACTTGGAAAGAGACATCATTCCCTGTATCCGTACAGTGTCAGTGTATGTGCTATGCCTTGCCTCTTTGCCAAGGCCAGGGCATACTGCGCATGCATCTGTCTACCTACAGGGGCAGGCTCAGGATGTTCCTCCACCGAGTCTTGTTTCTGTTGCAGCTGTTTCCACAGGATCATATGGTATAGCTTGGCACATATTATGAGCATATGTGCACATGCGGCTGAAGAGTACTGCAAGGCTCCACCGGATATGTCAAGGCAGTAGAACCATGACTTGAGCATTCCAAACACACCCTCTATAATGAACCTGGTTTGTGCGTGTAACTCATTATGGGGTTCTTGTGTGGGTGTGTGTGCATTTTGAATGGGTATCATCAGCCACAACTCCAGTGCATAGCCAGCATCCCCCACCAGATGGCCATATGGGATGTTCCCACTGGCAAATGCCTGGTATAGCTGTGACAAATGGCAGATGTGGGAGTAGTGATAACTTCCAGGGCTGCCAGCACACACATTCATGATAATGCCCTTGGCATCGCACATGACCTGGCATTTGATGGAGTGGAACCCCTTGCTGTTTAAGAAGACCGTACACCAGTCACTGGGTGGTGCTTTAATGTGGATGTGCGTGCAGTCTATGGCACCCAGTACATCCAGGTAATCTGCTACATGGTGGAAGAGACGCATATTGCCAGTACTCTCCTCACGGGTGCTGGAGAATTTAATGTGCTCAGTGGCAAGTGGTTGCATGGCATCCAGGAACTGGCAGAGTATCCTGGACACAGATGCCTGTGAGGCCCCCATGATATCCCCAGTTGGTCTTTGGAAAGTACCTGTAACTAGTATTTTTAGGGCTACACATACCTTGGTATCCACTGGGATGGGTTCCCCTCTGTTGGCTCTGGGTCTGAGGGGGGCTGGCAAAGTTCAGTGGTTTGCTGAAATATGTTCCTGCCCACCCTGTAGCACTCTACTATCTCCAAAATCATGTAGCCCCTGGTAGGTTAACCTGGGTCTGAACACTCTTCTCCTCCTCCATGGTCTAAGGCGGTTTTCAGCATTATCCTCCTCTATAACATATTGAGAGATCAATGCGATAGCAGCCCCTAACATTTTTTGTTAGTTTTGTTAGTTAAAATTTCCTCGTATGTTTATACCTATGGTGCTGACTTTGTGGGAAAAACAGACTGAAAGATGTTTGCACAATTTATAGTAGTGTGCTGCAGATGCTGCTATGTGTGATTGGCTGAGTATGATACATTCCACCTGCCAGCTATTATTACTTGCATTTAACTGGCTGTATTCTGCTATTTCCCTTCATTTTATTTTCTTGTTCCACTTGCCACTTCCTCCCGTTTTAAGGCCCGAGGCGAGCCACGCAAACACAGTGCCCAAATGTCAACAGTGCTGCCATTTCCTTTTTTTTTTTTTGTTTCAGTCCCTGTGCACACCACACACACCTGTTTAGGCAAGATAAACAAGGATATACAGCCTCAGACACACCCCCTTGCTAACATGTACTCAGTACTGCCATTTCCTGTTTTCTTTATTTTTTTATTTTTTATTTTTTGTTTAACACCTGGTGCACCCCGCACACACCTGTTTAGGGAATGTACACAAAGCTATACAGCCTGAGAAACACCCCCTTGCTTAGCTGCACTTAGCTAAGCGCAAACACAGGCCACAGAGCTCCAATATGCTTACAGCAAGTGTGACATACCCCTTTTTCATGTTAGCTGCTCCTCCTCCCTACTCAATCGTGTTCTAGCACCTACATGGTTAGGTGCAGTGTGTGGACTTAGAATATTTTGTGATTCAATAAATTTCCTCTCATTTGCATACCCTACTGCCTTAGTCCATAGTTACTGCACTAACATGGACTCTTTCCCCTTGACAACCACTGTTTACTGGTTTTGTTTTGAATTATGCATGCCATACACTATAACGGCAAAATGCAGATTTCACTTAAAATTGACTTTTCAGTATTTTTTGTCGGCACCTTCATGTTTGCGCGCCACTGCCCTTTGCTTAAATGGCTGAGAGTGACCATAAAAAAACTTAAATTAAATTTTATAAAATGTAAACACTTTTCCATACCAATGGCCATATATTTGGCCACTGGCATGCCTACAGATTAAAATACATGCTTTTATTTGAGCTGTCATGCCTCTATTTTGTTATTTGTAGAAATGTGTTTGGTTAGTAACCGAACACATTTCTGCAACTAACACTGTTCTTGCATGGAAACCTGTCTGCTTGCTGAATTGCTAATTCAGCTCATTTGCTAATTTCACCAGCAAATGAGGTAATTAGCATTCTGCATGGCTTTCCATGCAAGAACAGTGTAGGCAGACTCATGCACGGTGGTTCTGTAGTTTACTGGATCTCTCGGTGGCCAGACTCCGTGCAAGAGCAGCTACACTGTTCTTGCATGGAGTTTGGTGATTATTGAATCCCACCAAAAAACTTCATTGGAAAATACAGTCTTGAGTTGTAAAACTGTTTAAAAAGATTCCATAAAAGTCACATGACTCTACATGGCCAAAGAACATTTGGTGAGTGTTGTTCCCTAAAGGAACCAATAAAATTGACTTTAAACAATGTAATATGTAATACTAAAATTCAGATCTTACTAAAAACCAAAAATATATTTAACATAATTTCTGCATTTGTAAAAACCATTTAAAGGAAAACTCCACCCTTTCCTACAGTTAAACTCAATCTTTAGGATTCTTTTCTCCCTACAATATGGTTCTAGCATTGTGTAGGTACCAGAAACCTGCTTGCACTTTTTAAAACTTTTATTTCTTGCATTGGAGTCAAAGGAAGGGAAAGCTCACCTACTTTTTCTAAGCTCAGCCTCTCACATACTTTGGACAGTCACAGTGGCACAGTGGTTAGCATTGTCACCTCACAGCAAGAGGCTCTCCAGTTTGATCTTCGGCTGGGGTGTCTTCTGTGCAGAGTCTGCATGTCCTCCCTGTGGTCATGTGGGTTTCCAACGGGTGCTCCGGTTTCCTCCCACATCACCAAAGACATGCTGCAAGTGGATTGGACATGCTAAAATTGGACCTAGGCATGAGTGTATGCATGTGTATGGCTTCTGTGGAAGGTTGGGTGCGGGGCTGGCAACTTGACACTGTAAAAACTCCACTGCCAATCATGAGCAGACAAGGTGATCTGCTGTGGCGACCCCTAACTTGGAAAAGCCGAAAGTGAGAGAGAGAGCTTCTCACATACTTTGCGGAGGAATTTGTCTCCACCTGCATGACATATCATAAACATACTTAAATCTGTAGTTTATCCTGTCAGGTACTGCTGTCAATCTTACATAGGCAATTAATCCTGATAATCTCAGGAACACAGCAGCCGATATAAAAAAGAGGAAACTGTAGATCTGCTTTCCACTGTTTTTATTGGAGAGAGGAGGAGAACTTAACACTCCCCTTTTATAGTAAAACAAAGCAATTAGATCAGTCAAGTGTTAAAAGGCAGTTGCTACCTATTCTGACAAATTTACATAAGCCACAACACAGTATTGAAATGCTAAGCTTTAAATGTAGGCTATTTATAAAAGATTATATATTAAGATAACTTAAATGTATTATCAAAGATTTCTGTGACATTTAGAAAAAAGTCAGAAAATATATTTTCTTGTAAAGTACCAACACAATTACCATTTTCAAGCCCCCCCCCCTACACACACACACACAGGGCAGAACTGCAGAAGGAGAGACAGATGGCAACCCTATCAACTAGGAGCACTGATACTGTTCATAAAAATGTCTTTCATGCTTTTTTGTGACATCCTTCCAGAAAGAGGGTGCATACCTGGTACATGCAGATCCATAGTAAGAGATTCCCACTGACTTTGAGTCAGTCCTTACACTGTTAGAGTGCATGAGCATTTTGTAGTCCACAAAGGAAATGTGACTATTCATGGAAACCAAAATATACAGCTGAATTTACTTTCATGTATGTTTACTATGTGCTTTTGCAGTAAAACATTAAGAAAAGGAAATCAGAAGTACTTAACTGTGTTTAAACACACACACACACACACACACACACACACACACACACACACACACACACACACACACAGACACACACACACACACACACACACACACACACACACACACACACACACACACACACACACACACGTTTTTGTACACGTACTTTATACACATGCACACAAATCCATACACACAACACTCACAGTCAGATGTGCATTTAAACACAG
Source organism: Protopterus annectens (assembly GCF_019279795.1). Classification (NCBI taxonomy): domain Eukaryota; kingdom Metazoa; phylum Chordata; order Ceratodontiformes; family Protopteridae; genus Protopterus; species Protopterus annectens. The sequence goes on from NC_056729.1 coordinate 1,918,166,786, forward strand.
TACTGCATCACACATATAGGGCAGGATTCACGAAGGCTTGCACGGAGTGTAAGAGACGTGCAACACTCCATGCAAGCCTCGCGATCCAGGAACAGCCCTAAACTCCATGTAAGACACCAGCTAAAACGTCTCTTACACGGACTGGGCGTGGACATGCTAAATACCTCACTTGCAGCCAAAAGGTATGCAAATGAGGTATATCAGCGATCCACGAAGCAGAAACCAGTCCGTGTAAGAGACGTTTTAGCTGCAGAAATGTACTCAGTTGACAACTGAGTACGTTTCTGCAAATTCCACAACGGAGCCATGTCAGCTCCAAAAAAAGGGTGCATATGACTCAGGCAGCATGCCAATGGCCAAATATGTGGCCATTGGCAAGATAACCCGATGCAAAAATATTAAAAATATAACGATGTTTAAACCCAGCGCAGCCCCGCGCAAACAGGCTGCACTGTATAAAATCATAAAAAAGAAGGTTATAAACCCACAATTTTAAAAACATGCGGCTGAAGAGTACTGCAAGGCTCCACCGGATATGTCAAGGCAGCAGAACCATGACTTGAGCATTCCAAACACACCCTCTATAATGAACCTGGTTTGTACGTGTAACTCATTATGGGGTTCTTGTGTGGGTGTGTGTGCATTTCCAATGAGTATCATCAGCCATAACTCCAGTGCATAGCCAACATCCCCCACCAGATGGCCATATGGGATGTTCCCACTGGCAAATGCCTGATATAGCTGTGACGAATGGCAGATGTGGGAGTAGTGATAACTTCCAGGACTGCCAGCACACACATTCATGATAATGCCCTTGGCATTGCACACGACCTGGCATTTGATGGAGTGGAACCCCTTGCTGTTTAAGAAGACCATACACCAGTCATTGGGTGGTGCTTTGATGTGGATGTGCGTGCAGTCTATGGCACCCAGTACCTCCAGGTAATCTGCTACATGGTGGAAGAGACGCATATTGCCAGTACTCTTCTCACGGGTGCTGGAGAATTTAATGTGCTCAGTGGCAAGTGGTTGCATGGCATCCAGGAACTGGCAGAGTATCCTGGACACAGATGCCTGTGAGACCCCCATGATATCCCCAATTGGTCTTTGGGAAGTACCTGTAACTAGTATTTTTGGGCTACACATACCTTGGTATCCACTGGGATGGGTTCCCCTCTGTTGGCTCTGGGTCTGAGGGGGGCCGGCAAAGTTCAGTGGTTTGCTGAAATATGTTCCTGCCCACCCTGTAGCACTCTACTATCTCCAAATCGTGTAGCCCCTGGTAGGTTAACCTGGGTCTGAACACTCTCCTCCTCCTCCATGGTCTAAGGCGGTTTTCAACATTATCCTCCTCTATAACATATTGAGAGATCAATGCGACAGCATCCCCTAACATTTTTTGTTAGTTTTGTTAGTTATAATTTCCTCGTATGTTTATACCTATGGTGCTGACTTTGTGGGAAAAACAGACTGAAAGGTGTTTGCACAATTCATAGTAGTGTGCTGCAGATGCTGCCTGTGTGATTGGCTGAGTATGATACATTCCACCTGTCAGCTATTATTACTTGCATTTAACTGGCTGTATTCTGCTATTTCCCTTTGTTTTATTTTCTTGTTCCACTTGCCACTTCCTCCCGTTTTAAGGCCAGAGGTGAGCCACGCAAACACAGTGCCCAAATGTCAACAGTGCTGCCATTTCCTTTTTTTTTTTTTTTTGTTTCAGTCCCTGTGCACACCACACACACCTGTTTAGGCAAGATAAACAAGGATATACAGCCTCAGACACACCCCCTTGCTAACATGTACACAGTACTGCCATTTCCTGTTTTCTTTATTTTTTTCTTTATTTTTTTTTTGTTTAACACCTGGTGCGCCCCACACACACCCGGTTAGGGAATGTACACAAAGCTATAGAGCCTGAGAAACACCTCCTTGCTTAGCTGCACTTAAGCGCAAACACAGGCCACAGAGCTCCAATATGCTTACAGCAAGTGTGATATACCCCTTTTTCATGTTAGCTGCTCCTCCTCTCTACTCAATCGTGTTCTAGCACCTACATGGTTAGGTGCAGTGTGTGGACTTAGAATATTTTGTGATTCAGTAAATTTCCTCTCATTTGCATAACCCACTGCCTTAGTCCATAGTTACTGCACTAACATGGACTCTTTCCCCTTGACGACCACTGTTTACTGGTTTTGTTTTGAATTATGCATGCCATACACTATAACGGCAAAATGCAGATTTCACTTAAAATTGACTTTTCACTATTTTTTGTCGGCACCTTCACGTTTGCGCGCCACTGCCCTTTGCTTAAATGGCTGAGATTGTCCATAAAAAAACTTAAATTAAATTTTATAAAATGTAAACACTTTTCCATACCAATGGCCACATATTTGGCCACTGGCATGCCTACAGATTATAATACATGCTTTTATTTGAGCTGTCATGCCTCTATTTTGTTATTTGTAGAAATGTGTTTGGTTAGTAACCGAACACATTTCTGGAACTAACACTGTTCTTGCATGGAAACCTGTCTGCTTGCTGAATCGCTAATTCAGCTCATTCGCTAATTTCACCAGCAAATGAGGTAATTAGCATTCTGCATGGCTTTCCATGCAAGAACAGTGTAGGCAGGCTCATGCACGGTGGTTCTGTAGTTTACTGGATCTCTCGGTGGCCAGACTCCGTGCAAGAGCAGCTACACTGTTCTTGCATGGAGTTTGGTGATTATTGAATCCCACCAAAAAACTTAATTGGAAAATACAGGGCAGGATTCACGAAGGCTTGCACAGAGTCTAAGAGTAGTGTAAGACTCCATGCAGCCTTCGCGATCCAGGAACAGCCCAAAGTTCGTGTAAGAGACAAGCTAAAACGTCTCTTACACGGAGTGGGCGTGGATAAGCTAATCACCTCACTTGCAGCTGAATAGCATGCAAATGAGGATGATTAGTGATCCAGGAAGCCCAGAACAGCCCGTGTAAGAGCCGTTTTAGCTGCAGAAATGTACTCAGTTGACAACTGAGTACGTTTCTGCAAAAACCGCAATGGAGCCATGTCAGCTCCAAATAAAGGGTGCATATGTGTCAGGCAGCATGCCAGTTGCCAAATATGTGGCCATTGGCAAGGTAACCTGATGCAAATATATTAAAAATATAATTTTTTTTCGGCGATCGCCAATGTTTAAACCCAGTGCAGCCCTGCGCAAATGGGCTGCACTGTATAAAACATAAAAACGAAGGTTATAAACCCACAAATGTGGGTTTTATGCAATACATGGAATGTCAATGCAGGGACCAGCAGACCAAAACCAACATGAAAAGCATGAGAAAGTCAAGAAATGGAAGGTGTACACTGTTGCCTACACCGAAGTTTCTTGTTGAAATACATCGCAGTGTGCGTGCTATGAAGCGCGAGTAAGGCAGTGTGCATGCGTGTAAGGCAGCCTGAGCATGTGGGAGTGTGTTGGGAGATGTTTAACACTGTTTGCATGGGTGTGCACGCGTTTTAATCTGAATAAGCAGATTCTGAACCATGTAAGCATGTGTGCGCGCGTGTAAGCCACTGTGAGCGTGTTTCTGCTGGTTTGCACACGGCTCCTCCCTGAGGAAACAGAGAGGAAAAAGGAAGCAACAGATTTAGTAGGAAGCTAGCAGGGAATACTGCTGGAGCTAGCAGGTGAAAACAATTAGAAGCAGGCAATTACACAGGCAGAATAGTAGCCCAGCCCAGCACTTAAAACTCTGCAAACAGCAGTGCAGGATGTTTCTCTCAAGAGACACTGCAAGACAGGAGTAAGTTATTAGAAGTGAAAACTGAAAAAGCTGAACTCAGAGCAGAAATGTTAGGGGCTGCCATAGCTGTCATAATGAGACATAGGCGACTTGCTGAGGGTGGTGACAATGCAGATGGTGCCAGACAACCCACAGTGAGGAGACGGAGAAGAGTGTACAGGCCCAGGGTCACCTACCACAGACTACATGAGTTGGAGATAGTAGAGCACTATAGAGTGGACAGAGACCTCCTGCAGCAAATAGTGGAGCTGTGCAGGCCACGCCTCACACACAGAACCAACAGAGAGGAACCCATCCCAGTGGAAACCAAGGTATGTGTTGGCCTAAGAATACTAGCAACAGGTACCTTCCAGAGACCAACTGGTGATATGATGGGGATATCACAGGCATCAGCCTCCAGGGTACTGCACCAGTTCCTGGATGCCATGTCAGCACATGTCGGTGATCATGTATATTTCCCCAATGCCCGTGAGGTATTGGCCAGCAATATGCGTCTCTTCCAGCAAATAGCGGAATACCCTGAGGTAGTGGGTGCAATAGACTGCACGCACATACGCATCAAAGCACCAGCCGGTGAGTGGGGTAGGGCATACATCAACCGCAAGGGCTTCCCCTCCATCAACTGCCAGGTCGTGTATGATGCCCAGGGCATAATAATTAATGTGTGTGCTGGATGTCCTGGGAGCTTCCATGATTCCCACATCTGGCATTTGACGCAGTTGTACCAGACATTTGCCAATGGGGACATCCCTCACGGACACCTAGTGGGGGATGCAGATTATGCACTGGAGCCGTGGCTGATGACACCCATCAGAAATGCACACACACCTGAACAGGAACGCCATAATGAGATACACGCACAAACACGTAATGTAATAGAACGTGTGTTTGGGCTGCTCAAGTCACGGTTCCGGTGTGGTGGAGCCTTGCAGTACACACCAACTACATGTACCCAAATTGTCATGGTATGTGCTATGCTACATAATATGATCTTGCGAAAACAGCTGCAGCAGGACCAGCATAGGGCCGGGCCAAACAGCCCCCTACCATTGCCAAGGCCATCACAGGCAGAGCGTGACTTGGAGGAGGAACAACCTGAGCCTGCCCCAGTAGGCAGAAGGAGGTGTGCCCAGTATGCCCTGGCCTTGGCAAAGAGGCAACGCATAGCACATACACTGGCTCAGTAGGAATCCTGGGAATGATACCCCCTCTGACTCACTCAAATAATAACATGGATGCCTACAATGACATGACCTGCTCACAAACATGTACAGGGAAGTGTAATATGCGCATCCGACAGAGGCAGCCCTGCAGCACCACCTGAGGCATGAATGACATGTGTTAAGTAATGTAACACCATGTACTATATGCACACCTGAGGACCCTGATTAACATCCTACCCTCACCAAGCATCATGCCACAATATGACAATGAGATGATCAAGTGCAATAATTGACTGAAGTATCGCAGTTAGTCAAAGGGGATCCAATGTATGCAAGTCTGGGATGACATGCTGAGCATGACATGATGCTCCACCTGCTAGGACTGGCATGCACCTATCAGTGCAGGTCGTATGGATACTGGCAAAGGCTGTTGTTACCCACAGTGTGCCCTGAATAGGTAAGGCTCAAAACATAAACCTATCTCCAAAGGTATCAGAAGGGATAAGAATAAGATAAGGGATAAGTCGAAACAACAAGATGCATGCAGTCTAAACTCACCCTAGTATGAACAATGCTGATATCTGTGCTGTAACAGAAAACTGAGTCAAGGCTCACAACAGCACCCTAACACTACCAGGTTACACCTCATACTGTGCTGTACAGCCTCAAAACATGGAACAAGCTACAAAAGGAGGGTGACTAGCAAGAATTGTCAAGGATAACCACACCCCCATGTTGGTACCACAACAAGAAGCAGCATGGACTAGCCATGGTCAAGTAACAGTGGATAAAACTTCCCCCCAGTTTATAGCCTGCTACAGACTACTGTCCCAACACCAGGAACTGCACCTGGCCTATGCTGGAATACATGAATATATCAAGTCCTCCAAACCACGTTATATTGGGTGACTGAAAATACCCAGACATAGACTGGGAGCATTATACTAGCTCCAACAGTGTAGGACAAAAGTTCATCGAATCCATAAACCAAAAGGTCCAGGAACAACGTACCACTCCCACAAGAGGGGTAAGCATACTGGGTGTGATAATCAGCAACATGGGTACTGGATGGCAAGACGAGAAGTGTATTGCTCACTGGTAAAACCAGACCATAGAGTAATCACACTGGATATACAAATCCTGACCACAGTCCCTGGCCAGAAAACCACAGTGGAAAACATGTGTAAAGCAATATCTGCACTCCTCCAAACTGATGTGGAATCCATTAAAGGTCCTGTGCAGGTGCAAAATATGGGCCACACCTCAGAACCTGTAATACAGCCATTCCATGAACACTGCCAGGAATGCTTGGATTATGCAATCCTAAATTAAAACAAGACACAATGTCATACACGCAGGCATCTGGCATGGTGGACACCAGCCATAACCAAACCATGCAAGAGAATGAGGAAGCTACTACATGATAGAGCAAACATAAACAATGAAGTAATCACTGATCAGTAATATGGCAATAAAATATGTCCACACATACAATCCACTAAGGCCAGCCACAACAAGTTGAATCTGTGAATCCTGAGGCAATGCAACACCTGCCCCAAGTACACAGACAACCCCCAACTCCACCCAAGAAATACAAATATATGTGAGAGATGCAACCATCTATCCAAACTGGAGGCTCAGATCCCTCAACTCAGTACTCCCAAAACTAGTCAGGAGGAGAAGGTAACCACACACACCACAAACACAGTCCACATAGACCTATCACAACTGCAAACCAAACACATAAACACAGAAAAACATTCCTGGAAGCACAAATTACAAACACAGCACACCAACAGAGGCCTCTAAAGCAGACACCCAGTCAAACAACCTCCAAACATAGCCCATGCAACACATAGTACACAAAGCTGGTGTGCCAAACAGTCACAGGCCAGAAGGAGAAACAACATGCCCGATACAGTTGTAATAGGTGACTCCATAGTCAGACACACTGCTGTCCCGCACACCAGACTGAACAAGGGAAAGGGTACAGTAAGCTGCCTGTAGGCTGCCACAATACGCCACATAACAGAAGTATGCAGGTCACTCCAAAGCAAGTAGAAATATGATGCAGTCATAGTCCATGATAGTGTGAATGACCTGAGATGTACCTCCCTAGACTACATGAAAAGAGACATAGATGAGCTCTCTGATTATGTAGTCCAGGCCGGTATGACACTCACTGTTTGCAGCATCCTACCCTTACCAAGAATAATGCCACAGTACAAACACGGAATGATCAGTCATAGCAAGTGGCACACTTACTGGTGTCATTCCAAGGGATCCAATGTCTGTCTGCTTGGGATGTCATGCTTGACAAGCCAGCAGTTGTTCTTGGGATGGCTTGCACCTGTTACCCTGGGCGTCTGGATATTGGATAAGGCCTTTGCCACCTCCATAGAGCCTTTTGTAGGCAAGGCTGAAAAGACTAACCCACCACCCTAGAAAACATAAGTGGAAAGAAACATAAGGGTAATGCTGACCAATGCCAGATGTGTAAACCCCAATATGCATGCTCCCAAGGCCATCCCCAGTATGGAGAACATTGATGTCTGTGCAGTGACAGAAACCTGCTGCAAGCCTCCTGACAGCACACCAGCACTACCAGGTTATACCACATATCATGTGTCATGGCCCCAAAACCTGGAACAAAACATAAAAGGAGGGTGAGTATCCATATTCAGCACAGACACCCATACATCCAGGTAACTGACAATGCACAAGGCATTGGAGTCCACCCATGTGCAACTAACTGTAGGCAAGACTGCTGTACAGTCTGTAGCATGCTACATACCCCGCTCTCACACACAGGAACCCCACCCAGCTGTCCTGAAGACACTGGACAGTATGAATGTCCCACCAAATACCAAACAAGGTACCACAAATTACCACATAGGTGGTAAACCATTATGTATGGAAGGAGTAATCAGGGACCTAGGGACACAAGTGGACAGTAACCTGTTATGTGACACTCACATTGCCAATGTGGCTAGGAAGACTGTCTACATTTGACACCGTATCAGGAAAGGATTCACAGCTACGTCAACAGAGGTCATTGTGCCCCTATACTGTTCTCTTATCACACCCATAATCTAGTACAATGCCTCATATGGGATGTACCTTACCTGACACCTGCAGCAGTTAGAAAGACCTCAAAGGTACCTCAACAAGAGGATAAAGGGTCTCAAATATATGTCATATGCTGCCTGGCTGTAGACACCCCAGCTGAATGCAGTCACATACTGCCTACACAGAGGCATTGCATGCCTGTTGTAGAAGGCCATGCCCAACACAGGAGTAATGGACATGCTCCATCCCAGAAAACTCAAAGCCATCGGAGCTGTGAGAGTGAGAGATGTCAACCTCAACAAATAATGAAATAGGATGTGCTGGTGGGACAGATACATAATCCAGAGGCTCCCCACACCCTGGACCAGAATCCCACTCCATGTTAGGCAGAGCCCCTCACTGACACTCTTCAACAGGAATCTTGCCAGGTGGATGGATGATTGTAGAGTTACACTGGGGGTCTTCACTGTGTCATGTCCAGACAGAGGCACAGCAAAGCAAATCATAAATGGCCATAATATTCACATAGCAAGGGGTGGCAAAAGCCACACACACTCTGGCTAGGCTAACAAATGCCCTAGGGTGGATAGCCTAGTTTGAACCTATGAACTTATTAAGATACAAATTGTACAGGACACTAAGGATAATCCCAAGGCTTTCCAAACTGATGGCAGGAACCGTGTTGGGAATTCACAGATATGCTCTGAATCACACAAATATCACAAACACACACACATTTTGCCAACATACATCTTGACAGGTGCAGTGCAACCCCCCCCCCCCCACAGAATGCAGAATATCTATCCCAGCAGACTGTTGGCCTCCTGACATTGCAGATGCTGCGGTAACAGCCAGCATCTACAAAGCAAAACACACAGCAGCAATGGTATGAGATGGTGTCCTGGGCTGAGTGCAACATGGACTCCAAGATGAATGAAATGCCAAATCACACTACTGCTCAATGTCAGCCTTACCACAGAATATGTACCCAAAGAGCAGTGTACAACAACAGTGGTCCTTCTCAACAAAGGTGTTGCCTGAATGGATAAAGAAAACTACTACTCCAGAATCCTGAGAAGCTCGGTTTGCACAGCTATGGAAAGGATCAGCATGTACCACAGACATAAAGATATTGGGGACCTACTGACACCGGACCCTAGCCAGTGTGGCTTTCTTAAGTGCAGATCCTGCCCCTAAACATGTTTGACTCAATTAAAACAGTCATTAAGGTCATTGATGAGAGCAATGTGGTCCACACAGCATAGCTGGACCTTGCAAAGGCTTCTATACAATACCCTACGTGTTCATTATAGATAAGCTCACCAGCTTAAATATAAACCACTATGTCAGTAGAGGGGTTGCAAACCAGACCAAGAACAGAACAGACATGGTCAGACATGCTGCAGCCATGTCAGACTACAAACCAGATATAACTGGCATCCCACAAGGCTTGGTCCTGGGATCTCCCTCGTCTGGTATATATGTTCCATAGGTACAGGCAAACATGGAAGGACTGTGTCCGAACATGTTTGCAGAGGACTACAAACTGCTCACCATATATGATCCACCAGCTGATACAAGCATCCCACAAAAGGGCCACATAGAAACAGACAACTGATGCCATAGCCATGTCAGCAAGCTAATTGCATAGTCAACCCCCGTGGATACACAGTAAGTGCCCACCAATTACCACATAGGTGTTAACCCATTATGTAGTTAACATGTAATGAGAGACCTAGGGACACAAGGTGATAGATATCCTGCATTGGACAAACATGTGCTGTAGTGTTTGCAAAAACATAACATATACCCACCCAATCATGAAGGTTGTCAGATTTAGATAAGGGGAGGTCATTGTGGCTCTGCAGTCATCCTTCATCAGCGGTACAATTGACTACAATAGCCCCTGTGGGATGTACCTCAGCAGACTCCTCCATCAACCATAAAGTCCCCAACAGTACCTCACCAGGAGTATCAAAGACCTTGCACAGATGCCATGTGTTGCCTGTGTTGCTGGTATTAATAAACATGCTGCACCTTGTACAATCTGAATTGCAGTGAGCTATGCACATGAGAGACCTGAACCCCAGCACTGACTTACATAGGACAAGCTGTACTGCATGATCCATAACACAGAAGCCACCCCCACCCATGAGTGAACTCCCAGTACAGGCTACCCATAGAGTCACTTATCAATTTTCCTCAATAGGAATCTTGATGAATGGATGGGAGATGGTAGCTTTATCCTGGGTATCACTGTCATGTCACAGGTAAACAGAGGCACAGTATACTAACCATGACATATGTAATGGCAAACTCCACTTACAATGTGTGTTGAAGGACAAACACACTCTCCAACTAGCATTAGACATGGACTAGGGCACATTGCTAGTGTTTGCAAACGTACACTTATGTTGTGGAATACACTACCAATGTTGGACAAGCCTGGTTTAAGTAGTTCATATCTGAACAGAATGCAACATGGTCAGATGTACACAACTGGCCCCTAACCAGGCTGTTGTGCTCACTATGGAAATGTAAAGTAGTGATAGCACTAAAGCCCAGGATACTGTCCACCACAGTCAAAGTACTACCAGTACACTATACAGTACTACAGTGTTTGGTCAGTGTGAAAGGATGTTGACAACTGTATGCAAAGTATCCCATGCAAACACTGCAGGCACAGTATAATCCTGTTGTGTTCACACACAAAGCAGTTGTACAGTAACTACACAACATTACACACAACACACAACCATAAACGGGTGATATTTGTTGAAGTTCACACTCATCCACAAATGTGGTGGTCTGCAGAGTTCAACATATGGAATGCTCACACTGGGCATGCTCACACACTTGGATAAATGAGACATATGTCAGACAACATGCCATGGGAAGGCTGAACTGGGCATGCTCACACACTTAGGCCAAATCTCAGTTTAGCAGTTGGACACACATATCTGGTATTTTTACGTGTTATTCCAGGAACCAACCACATTACAGCAGTCTGCTCAGTGCACACAGTTAAATGACTACAGAGACATACGTGATATAGTGGATCCCTCCCATATGCAAACATCTTCCACAGATGCACAAGTTGTTCATACAAACAGGGAATGCTATGGCAATAAAGATGTGCAAACAGTCTATCAGCAACAAATAATGTGCATTTGACAATTAAACATATGGGTGTAGAGGTCAACACTAGGCTGTTTGCCCTAGGGAATGACAGCTTAGCCAGAGTGTGCTTGGCATCTGCCTCCCCACAGGATGCACATTCCCCTTTCTAAACACCAATGATATCAGCACCCTATAAGTACAGCAGGAGAAAAAAAACCTCCCAGTAATGCGAATAGCGTGCTCTGCTAATGTGTCTGTCATAACATAGTTAGGTAGGGGTGTGAATCCTGCAAATGCTCAGAGTGTGTGTGTGTGTGTTTGTGTGTGTGTGTGTGTGTGTGTGTGTGTGTGAGTGGGGTTGGTGTGTGTGTGTAAGTCTGTGGGAGAGAAATGTCCCTTTTGGCAACTGGGAAAACACACTACAGGATGCACATTCCCCTTTCTAAACACAGATGATGTCAGCACTCTATAAGTTTAGCAGGAGAAGGGAAGCTTCCCAGTAATGTGAATAGTGTGCTCTGCTAATGCATCCATCACAAGTGTCATAACATAGTTAAGTAGGGATTTGAATCCTGCAAATGGCAATTGTGTGTGCTTGGCTGAGGGGGGTTAGTGTGAGGGAAATGTCCCTTTTGGCAACTAGGAGAACAGACTACAAGATGCACATTCCCCTTTCTAAACACCGATGATGTCAGCACTCTATAAGTATAGCAGGAGAAGGGAAATCTTCCAGTAATGTGAATAGCGCTCTCCGCTAATGCGTCCATCTCAAGTGTCATAGCATAGTTAGGTAGGGGTTTGAATCCTGCAAGTGTGTTTGTTTGTCTGAGGGGGATTCGTGTGTGTGCAATTTTGTGTGAGGAAAAGGTCCCTTTTGGCAACTAGGAGAACAGACTACAGGATGCACATTTCCCTATCTAAACACCGATGATGTCAGCACTCTATAAGTATAGCAGGAGAAGAAAACCTCCCAGTAATGCAAATAGCGCACTCTACTAATGTGTCTGTCTCAAGTGTCGTAACATAGTTAGGTAGGGGTTTGAATCCTACAAATGAAAAATGTGTGTGTGTGTGTGTTTGTCTGAGGGGGATTTGTCTGTGTGAGAAAAATGTCCCTTTTGGCAACTAGGAGAACAGACTACAGGATGCACATTTCCCTGTTTAAACACTGATGATGTCAGCACCCTATAAGTAAATCAAGAGAAGAGAAACTTCCCAGTAATGCAAATAGCACACTCTGCTAATGCATCTGTCTTGAGTGTCATAACATAGTCCGATAAGGGTTTGAATCCTGCAAATGGCAAGTGTGTGTTTTTGGCTGAGGGGGGTTTAGTGTGTGTGAGGGAAATGTCCCTTTTAGCAACTAGGTGAACAGACTACAGGATGCACATTTCCCTTTCTAAACCCTTTTCAGCTGAAGGCCATGGCTCTGGCACAAGTTGTCTGATTCTATGATGCCCCTTTGGAAGATGCTTGTGTCAGCTGGAGAGTCGATTATGGTGGCCAGTTTGCAGTCATCTGCATATTTGGTCAGCCACAGTCTGTCCGTGTTGGCCTGTACCTCCAATAAATATATACCAAACAAGAGAGGTCCCAGGACTGAGCCTTGTGGGACACAACTCGTAACTGGTTTGGAGTCTGCCATGGCTCCAGCAATTCTAACCATGTGGGTTCTGTCCTTGAGCCACTGTGCAATCCATCTAGTGACATAGGGGCTTATATTTAAGCTGGTGAGCTTCTCTAGAATGCCCAAGTGGGGCATTGTTGTGAAGGCTTTTGCAAGGTCCAGGTAGGCTGTGCAAACCACCTTCCCCTCGTCAATGGCCTTGGTGACTGTTTCAAAGTAATCAACCAGGATAAACCTGGTAGTGCTGGTGTGCTCTCAGTAGCCCTGAACCAGGCATCTGTTACTGCACAGATATCGATGTTCTCCATGCCAAGGAGAGTTTCTGGTGCATGCATCTGGAGGTTTAGACTTCTGGCGTTGGGTAGCATTACTCTTAGTTTCTTATCCCTTGTGATACCTATGCAGGTGGGTTTATCTTTTGAGCCTTGCCTAACATAGGCACTATGGGGGTAGCAAGAGCCTCTGCCAATATCTGAAAGCCCAGGGGTGACAGGTGCAGGCCATCCCTAGCGAAGCAGGTAGTTCAACAGAAGATGAATATATGAAGGTGTAGTGCCTGTGATTAGTTAGCAGTAGCATATATGACTCACGTGGACACATGCCTTATATGCTCACGTGGACACATGCCAGGTAAGTCATATGCACTGTGTCTCAGGCAATGTACATGTGAACAGGACAAACAGTGACATCCTGTCAAGTGGGACATGGACATACATATAGTAAGCTATGCAGATGGCACTAGGAGTCCACAGAAGCTCTATAACTATGCATTGCAGGTGTGATCAGTATTCCAGGGTAATTTCAAGCAAACATGCATGAAAACAAAGCTACAGTAAACAGGGCTGCATGTAGTCCATTGTACAACAAACAAGCTGTACCACTTCCAGTAGGTAACACTGCAAATATGCAGGCACTATGCACATGTACATGGAAATACACGGGTCAGATGGCTAGGGTCCAGTCTCAGAGCGCACAAGTGTACAGACCATGTACTGTCAGGATGTACAGTAACTGGATGGAAACCCATGTGCTCATACCTGCAGTAATACACATGTCAAATAACAGAGACTGAGCCTTCACTCAGTGGTTCCATACTTAGTAGGATGTATGCTACCTGGCCTGCCAACACAGTATCCCTGACATATATGGGGACTCTCCCTCCTGTGACAGTCAGTTTTGTGTGTTGGGGCTGTCTAGCATGGTATGAGATGTGAGCATGCAGTGCTATGGTGCTCCTGTGTGTCCTGTACCAGTCGTGTAGTACTACACACATATCAACATCCTCAAACATCTGCATTGCAGAGTCCAGTGTGGGCAACATGCCACTTGCAATTTACATGTCCATCATTGCGTATTACTACATTCATTACCTTATCCCCTGTGCTACCTATGTATGTAGACTTCTGTTGACATCATTACCACCAGTATGCCAACATGTGCAGATGATACACTATGGTAATTACCATGGGTGTAGACAACAGGACATGACAATCACACACTTACTGCATCAGGCATGCTGTGATATACCCACAATTAATTCAGCACACAGTACTGTTAACAACATGATACTATTACTACACATCTATGTGGTCACCCTGTGCCTCAGCAACATGTTAACCTGTACCTGCACAGTTGTTACAGATTGCAGGAGGTGGCACAGTTTCATCATATGCACAGGGTGTGAACTTGGTATGCCTGAGTCAGCCACCGATACCACCGATTGACATGTATGTGTATGTGTGTTGGTGAGGGACAGCAGTAGAAGGTGGGGCAATGTTGATGCAGTGTGTGCATGTATGCAGTAGCCCTAGGTGTTGTCAATTTGCATGTGTGTATGGATGCACACAGTTCCACCTCATGGCTGCCATATACTGGTGTTTGTGGACAGCCACAGACTGTACCTGCCAGGTCATACAGATCAGTGTCTCTGGCCATGGACAGGGTACCTGTGCCTTGCAGGGGTGCTACGGACCGTATCTGGTACCAACCCAGACTGGGTACTGTTATCAGAAGCAGGTGTTCGTTGACTGGACACAGATCCCTGTCGGGCCTGGCCAGAGCCCCGTGCCGGTCTGATGACAGCACAGACCCAGCATTGCTGGGGCTGCTGCTGGCACTACGGGGGCGGCTGCGGTCCTGTTGTCATCCGCGATGACTGTCAGCTGCTGCTGTTGCTGGCATACGTCGACGCCTCAACCGCTCACCATCGCCCTGGCTCATGGACATGTAGTTGTGGAACCGGTCTAATATGTCCCCACAACGTCTGTCTATGACATCGGTGAAATCACGGATGGCAGCCGCAATGTCACGCATACTGTCGGTCATGGCTGTGCGACATGCTGTCAGCTCCCTCAGACCCTGTCTGGTGTACCGTTCCATATGTGACTGTGCCTGCATGACAGCCCGAAACATAGCTGAGGTTGTCAGACCTCTGTGGGCACGTCTGACAGGGGCAGTACGCCCACGGATGCTCCCATTAGAACCCCTGGACATCTGTCTGTGTGGTACCATCTCTGGGCCATGCCCATGGCTGCTGTGTGGGGAGGCATGTGCCACAGATACCACATTACCCTGGTGAATGCCCACTGTATGCTGTCCATCACCTAGGGACATTGGTGACAAAGGGTGTATTGGCAGGATAACTGTGCGCATTGATGGGGTCGACAGCTGTGTACTGTCAATCGGCTGACCAATGGTGGACCCTGGCATACCTTCCTGTGCCATTACACAGATGTCATCATTATCAGTACCCACAGCACCTGATTCAGGTTCCCTGCTACATGACACCAGAGCAGCACCAGAACCTGTGGGAGGGAAACAGGAAACACAATTTACAATGTCTACACATTACCAGTGATGCACACATGCACACATGCACAGGTGCACACATGCACACATGCACACATGCACAGGTGCACACATGCACACATGCACACATGCACACATGTACACATGCAAACATGCACACATGCACACATGCACAGGTGCACACATGTACACATGCACACATGTACACATGCACAGGTGCACACATGCACACATGCACACATGCACAGGTGCACACGTGCACATGTGCACATGCACACATGCACACATGCACACGTGCACACATGCACACGTGCACACATGTACATGTGCACACGTGCACACATGCACACATGCACAGGTGCACACATGCACACATGCACACATGCACACAGTTTCACACAATTGTACAGTACTCAGTATGCGTGATATCAACACACAGACACATACACACCTACATGCATACAAAGAGCACTACTAAGTGAGCCAAATAGTACTATTACTATCAAAACTATTACAGGAATTGTTAATACACACTCACCAGCATGGATAGGCTGCATTGCTGTTATACCAGAGGGACCTGCAGACGTGAAGAAACTAATGTCAGTGGGCACAACTGTGCCATGCCATTGTTACTAAGTATGATACAGGTCAGTAGTACAACAGTCGCCTTTCACAGGTCAGCTGCTAATATTGAGGATATCACACTTGCACATTAAATACTATGGTGACTGCTACAAACCAAGGACACACCTCACACATGCATTAACTACCAGTGTACACAACAGTCAACTATACATATGGCATATTACCTGCATGTTCACTGTCTTGCTGCTGCGTGGCTCCAGCCTTCATCATAATGCATGTTTGCTGCTGTTGTTGTTGCTGGCGGACTGGAGCCACTACACTCATGAGTAGTCCCTCCAGTCTGGTGAGTGGGGGATGTGTAGCCACCCCACCACCTGTGGTGACCTGTTGCCTGTGGATATCCAACACACGCTGACGGACATGTCTGATTAAATCACTGCAGTGATGTCGTACCTGCTCATATGTCCTATTATGCGTGCCTATGTCATTTACCCGACAGACAAGGTCTTGCCACAGTGCAGCCCTCTCCTGCTGATTCTGGCTGGTGCGGGAAAAGAGTATCGCATAATCCCGCACCAGGCTCTGGTTTATCTCCTCATCCTCAGCTGTGGAGTAAGTGGGATTCCGCGGGTGGGCGATGTACCTGAGAAAGAAAATAACTTGATATCAGCAATATATGTCAGCAGAATTTGGCACACATACTACACATGCTACTCGACTGTTATGATACAACATATCTCACATATATAGCATCTGTCTGTCTATTGGTGGATACACATGTAAATGGCCAGGTATCAGTGCTCAGCCAGCAACTGTGCAACAGTACCTGGCACACTCCATACGACATACTACCAAACCCCAGCAGTCAGAACACTGATTCAGGTCAAGAGCACCTCCTCACTCTGGGGGTTTGTATCTAGGTAATGTATGGCCTACATCATCAACTACTGTGAGCTGACCACACACTGATTGCCCTGGATATACATATCCCACCTCCACCACCAGCACAAACGACTATAGTGAATAACATTACAGATGCAAACTTTACACTTTGTAACAGTGACATGGTTTCCTTTCAGCCCACTGGGCCAGTGGCAGATACAACCCACAATGCTGACCCCTACACAATTGCTTTCTACAGACATCTCCGAGAATGCATGGATCATGCAATCCCATATATGACCAATACACTCTCCACAAAGGGACAGCATCCTGTCTGGTGGACCCCAGCCATAGACAGATTGTATTACAGAAGATGGAAGCTACTGCAAGACAGAGCATAATTCCATAAAGGGAGGGCATGTCTGAGCAGCACTAGTAAGGATCTATTTTCCATCATACAAACATCCATGGGCAACTTTGAGAGGGAAATCAAGAGGGACACTACAGATAACCAGAAGACCTTCTTCAGTTATGTTAGCAACCTGGTCAGGATCCATCCTCTATGCCCATAGTTAGTACACAACAACAAATATTTCACTGACACCACAGATATTGACAACATTGGGGCAGACAGGTTCAGTGCAGGTGTCACCCCGCCCTCTTTCCCAAAATAAGACATAGTTATTCCAGCTGACTGTAACCTCCCTGTCATCACAGATGTCCAGGTGAGAGCCACCCTCAGGACAGCAGAATACACAACATGAATGGGACCTGATAGTATCCCCAGTTGCATGCTACATAAACTCTGACAGGAGCTAAACACACATATAGAAGTGCTATGTAACACTAGCCTGACTACAGGATATGCACCTGTACACTGGCACACAGCAGCAGTGTTTCCACTCCATGAAGGAGGCACCTCAACATACCAATACAATACAACACAATACATTACATTACAATACAATACTATACAATATGCTATTGCCCCTGGGACTACAGCAGCGTACTGTTCTGCTACCCTGACCATTGTGACACATGTGGTGTGATGGTACCTGCTGCTGTCACACAGTTACACAGGGTGACTCATATGGCATATTACATATCTGACTAACATTCAGCAGGGGTATGTGTGACATGTACTCATGGGGCGTCTTGCTTCTTAACACTGTGTGGTTTATTGCAGGGTATGTCTTATCTGTGGGTAGGAACTTTTACCTCCACATGTGCACTCTATTGCAGTGGCACGGATGACACACAGCAGTCATTTAGGTTGTGGATGGTGTGAGGTGTTACTATGGTTGTTGGACATCTGTCATGGGTGTGACTTACATATGTAAATCCGGGAGTGGTAACCTCTATGTGGGTAGTATATGTGTACTCTGTGGTGTTGTCAGTCACTGTGCATTGGTAATGTGTTTGAGTGCATCGTCACAGTGTTGTACATGTCACTGTGTCCTTCTCCATATCTGTAGCTGTCATGTGAGGTCCATACCATGGCATCCATTATGTGGTGTGGAGGGGTACACCGACCTACATGTCCATAGCTGACACACCATGTTCGCTGACACATACCATGTGCAGGTATTCCAGGGATAGTGTGCCACTGTGAATATAATTGGGGCCACTATTGTACACATTTATGACCCTGTTCACCCCTGACACATGCAGTGGTGGGCAGACAATCACATATCTGGTGGTTACTGGTGTAGGTGATTTGGAATGTGGTATGGTACTCCGGTTTTGACACTAGTTTTCACTCCATGCCTTTGTCACCAGGCACCTGTTGCAATACATCTGTGCACATGTGCCTCACTCAGAATTTATATACATCTCTCTCTCTCTCTCTCTATATATATATATATATATATGTATATAGATATATCTATATGTATATATATATATATATATATATATATAGATATATATATATGTCTGTATACATATACACATATATATATTGATGTACATATATTGCTATAGATGTGGAGAGGGGGGGACATAGAGGGGGTGAGAGTGACAGAGGGGGTGGGACAGGGAGTGTTGTTGAAGGTCGTCATATACAGTCATACCTGTAGATAGTCAGATCAGTCTGTCTATGTATATGTATCTACATATATCTATATCTGTATGTGTGCATTACATATATATGTTTGCACAATATTCTATCTACATCTGTCTATGTATTCCTACATCTCTCTATGTATGTATACATATATGTATGTCATATATATATATATATATATATATATATATATATATATATATATATATATATATATATATATATATATATATATATATATATATATATACATACATATGTTGACATACATACGTATCCATATGATAGACAGGTATATCAACATGTTTGTCTACCATACTGTATGCACACACTAACATACTGCTAAACATACATAACTGTGAAACCTACTTTGTACATGCCACTACAACCTACAATCAACCAACATTGATATGTGCACATAGATGCTCTCACATACAAATGTATGTACAGCCTTCACTGATAGTTGCTGTATGTCCCCTGCCCTTTACACATCTTCATATACATATGGATACAGACCAATGACACATATGGAGGGTTCACAGTATGTAGACCTTTATAGTATTACTTTACATTACCTTTGTTTGTCACAGCTACTTGTGTTGCCGTCTGGTTCTCTTTCCTGCTGCTCCACTTCCCAGTTGTCAGCTTTCAGGTGGCTGTTGCTGAAAAAATTGTTTGTGTCTGCTTAATTGCAATTTTCTCTGTCTCTGTCTCTGTCTCTCTCTCTCTCTCTCTCTCTGTCTGTCTGTCTCTCACGTCCTTTTCAGGGTGCAATGAAAGTATTGCATGTGTGGACTGGGAGTACAGCATACTTTTGCAGGTATCTGCATATGCCCATGTGATGGCCTCTGCACCAATTGTTAGCCAGCATTTGCTAATTGCATGCAGCCAGTTGTGTACTGATTGCAGTTCTCACTGTGATTTCAGAACAGTGCTATAAAAAGGTATGTGAGATAGGCATAGCCCTTTCAGATTTTAAGGGCAGGGACCTTGCTGTTATGCTGTGAACAATGTTGTGTGAGTGTAAAGGTTGGTATCTCTCTCATATTTCCAGGTGTGTTGTAGATTAACATTCCTCCATTCATTTCTCCAGTTTCCTGTACTAACTGTGTATGTACACTGACACCTACAACTACTACTACTGTTAATGTGTGTGTGTGTGCTTTCCTTTCACTTTTGCTTGCCCTTTGATGCTAAGGATTCAATATTTGCCCTTTACAGTCACTACTTGTTTGCCTGCTAGGTGTCCTGACTGTAGTGTGCTGCTGTAGCTTTCCTATTTTCCATGTACATTCACACCTTGGAATGCTTGCTATATCTGCTAGGGTGTTACAGCATGCAGTGTGGTCTGGCCATGGTGTGGGCCTTGACATCTATTAGGGTATTTGAATATGCTGCTGAGCAGGCCCCAGAGACTTTCAGGTTCATCTGTTATCTGCTTCATGGAATGGTACATATCAGTGGGGTACACCCATTAAAATGTCTGGTATTCTGCAGTTGTGACTGTGGGTTAGCATGAGTATATGTATTACTACACTTTTTCTGCCATACAAGTGGTGAATACTTTCAGGACTCCATAGTTACCATTGCATGTGTTACACCTTTCTGCCTACTGTTTGTACATTTCACATGGAGTCTGCGGGGCATCACTGTAAGTCATTCACTGTTCCTATGTCTAGGCTCTTAACTATTCAAATATGGTGGTGTCAGACCCGTCATGTGTACAGATATTTGCAGGTTGTCCACATTTCTGCTTCATATTTTGGTCAATATCTCATGCACACATTTTTCTGGCAAATCACTCTGGGCTCAAGTCAGAATATGGTGACAAACATTCAAGTTTCAGACTTCATACCCTTCCAAACATCCCACAAAATGCAGACCCTGTTACTCTCTGAACTGTCTGCATTTGTTGTAACATTATTTGTAATGTGTCCCTGGTTTTGGGCCTTTGATCCACATATTTTATTACTTGGTCCAGATGTGTTCCTGTAAGAGGTTGTGGGGTATGGGCAGTGATTATCCTGCTGTGAGTATGTGTGTGGCTTGCAAGGTGCTATAGTGACATTATTACCTACTAGCTACCAACTAGCATGGCTGTTTCTGTTCACACACTACTATTATGGAAATCCACTAGTTTTGATAGTAATTCTAAATGGCATGCTTTGTGTACTACACATCTAGATTCCCTTTACATTCATTCCTACTATTACATGATATATTTATTTTAGCACACTATTCTTGTTTAAGAGTCATGGCTTAGTGGTAAGTCATGCAGACTACTGTTTCCAAGGTCCTGGGTTCGGGACTGCCAGTGGGATTTTATTTTGCTTCTGAACTGACTACAAGACCTGTCAATCAAAGTGACTAAGGTACTTTTAAGCAGTTGTAACCGGGTTAGCGCTGGTTTGCGCGGAGCTCAGGCATGCGCACTGGCGTTTAGCTCTGTGCACACAAGCTCACACCCGCTTACAACCACTTAAACGTGCTTACTCTTGTGCACACCCGCGCTATTTTCTTTGAAAGAAAAGAAAATGGGGAGACAGGAAAGTGGTGAAAAAGGGGTCACAAAGAGGGTAAGACAGTAGAGAACCAAGCTTGGGATGTGCAGGAGGGATGTAGCTAAGGCCCATAGCTGCCCATTTCTTCATATGCAACAGCTGTGCATATGTATGTAATTTGGTGTGACATTTGAAACCTTCCACCCCTGAGAGAGGTGTCAGGACAACAATAATACTTGTTGTACAGCCAATTGTAATTGATATGTTCTATGTCCAGCAGACATGTGTGCGGAATGGGCAGCTTTGTTTGGGGCATAATTTTTTTGTGGGTACAGAGTGCCTTTTTTTTTTTTTTTTTTTCAGGTGAAAGTGGTATGTCAGGTGAAGGAAGTCAGTACAGCTGGGGAGGTAGATTGGGTAGGTAAACAGACAAGACAAACAAGACGCATACAGGGGCGGTGCATGACACGTGTGGGGGGGTTACACAATTGACGGGGATGGAGGTTTGGATATCCAGATCCCATGAGCCCACAGATGGCAACAGTGGAACTGATATCCCCACCCATAGGCAGTTGCCACTGTTCCTTCACTGCCCAGGATGGGGCTGCGCTGGGGGCTGTGTAGGCGGGGCAACAGGCATGCCCGTTAGTTGTGACACCCATGCCTCGAGCTGGCATAGGGGCTCGAGAACAGAGTCCCGAATCTCCCTACGCACCACAGTCCAGATGCTACGGAGGGTGAGTGGTGGTTCTCCTCCGGCCCCACTTGCAGAGGGGGGGGGTGAGCCCCATCCCCTGCAGCGCTTCCACCCGCAGGTGGCACAGGGCCACCGGAGGAGGATCCGGACACCGCACTAGTGCCAGGTGCACTCGCCAGCTGAGGTGGGAGAGGTGGGTCCGCTGGAACCCGCCTTCCCTGTCGTCCTATGTTTTGCATTATGTCATTACAGTTTGGGTTAGTGACATATAATACCATTCACAATTAGTTGTAACAGCGTGCATTAGTATTCCCATTAACCAAACACCCGGATATTCACACCATTGAACAGTGTGCATAACACATGCATAATTTGAACAGAAATACACAGTCCAACAACATGCAGGGTTAATTGATGGCAACAGGCCATCAGGTGTGGATGTATGAATAGGGCAGATGCATCAACGGACATGCAAATATATATGACCCAACAGGACAAATGTCCAGGGGTGTTAATTGCGATTGCACATACCATTTTCACGTGGAATGGGTTATATGTGGTTATAGGGTGGGGATAGAAAGTAATATTAACACCTTCGAATAACAATACATATGCTGTACATTTCTAATAGCTACAGTTATATACACACTACTGTTCTAACTACAGTTTCCTATATGATAACTATTTCAACTTGGTGATAGGACTGTTACTGCAACATCAAGATACATTTTATGGTTCTTCATACACATTCATATATAGCTTTGTTCAGCTACATCATCCTGCTACATTTGCTTTATATAGCTGTAGACAACTGTGGATGTTTGGTATATCAGACAATCATCCTATCTGCATATTGCAGACTGAGAGCGACATATCCAGATTTTGGGATTCACATTCCAGATGCAGCAACACTTTGAACAGAGTTTGCTGTTTGGTTTTGAATCTCACATGCATTTCATTCTGTCTTGACTGCAGTATACTTTATTCAGGGGTTATTACTACTGTATTGCTGGATTCATGACACTTTCTCACACTCTCTCACTTGCTTTCATTTTACTATTCAGGATGGTACTTACTTCTAGGCTTTATTGACATGTTTTACCTGTAGTTATTACAATCCTTTCCAGCAGTCTCACTTCTGTCATGTTTCAGTATTTCCACAGGGATATATTTCACACATGTGATT
Source organism: Protopterus annectens (assembly GCF_019279795.1). Lineage (NCBI taxonomy): Eukaryota > Metazoa > Chordata > Ceratodontiformes > Protopteridae > Protopterus > Protopterus annectens. Next base: position 1,918,190,280 of record NC_056729.1, read on the forward strand.
CCTTCATCTTCTGCAGCTACACTTTTCAGCCTTCTGCAGGTTGTGTACTATTTTCTTACGGGTAGGGCATTTTTATTTCAGAATATATGTCAGACAGTTTCATTTTTTGGTTTAACTTACAGGCTGAAACACACTTTTGTAATCAAGCAATACTTGCATACACTTTCACACTGTTACTTGCATATTTTATTCCTTACTGACTACACTGCACTCTTTTGCTGACTGTCGTACTTTTATATTTCTTTACAGTTACTGGTAGTGGATTACTGACCTGCCTGGTGGCGCAACCGCACCAGCCTATCGCCATAGGCTCTGCGGTTCGCAGAACGGACACCTGCAGCTGTAATATAAATGAAGTAATATTGGAATACACATCTCCATAATATCAACTAGTTTAATTTCTTACATACATAATTAAATGTTACTTACTCAGTAGTGGGGCATTGGGTGTTTGCCAGGCCTCCTGGATCCAAAGGTTCAGTTGGTCCTGCTTGCGTCTCTTCAGGTCCGCATGGTGGTGACGGACCTGCTCACCAGTCCTTGGAATCCCTGTGGCACTGGTGAGATCATGAGCCAACCGGTCCCACGCCTAGGCCCTGTATGCTCCCCAGAGGACCTGGCCCTGCATGAGTTGGGCCTCATGATTATGGACTAGGAGCCAGACCATGTACCTGGACTCCTCAACACCCCACCTCTGTGCTCGATAGCAACTACCCTCTCCTACTCCTGTCATTCTGCCTGCAGGTCAGTTCTACTATCGTTTATGCTGTGTATTCCCGCCTATGGGGCTTATATAGTCCGTTTTCCCGCACATATCTGTGATTGGCCATTTTGGAATTGTATCAACTTCAGTAAACCTGCATTGTGTCCTGAATCCGTGTCATGCTCCAGTTTGTATTCATTCCTATATATTAGCTATTATTTCATTTCTAGGTACTGCTGTCATGGCTTAGTGGTTTGGTACCTTGACTATGGTGTATAGTATCCTGGGTTTGAACCTTGCCCCTGCTTTTTATTTTTCATGACTGTCTAGACATGCTGAGGGGTGTGTCTGTGTAAAGGCAATTTTGATACAGCTTGCTCAAAGTTGCCCGTCGGTTAGCTTGTTTGCGCGGTGCGCAGCTCAACGCAAACGGGGTACGCTGGTTTAAGCCTCATTTGGCTATCGGCACACATATTATGCTCAGCTCAGCTAGGGGCACATAGATTCAGCGTGTTAAACCACTGCTCAGCTACGGGCACTCACTTTGCACCAGTTAAACCACTGCTCATCTGCAGGCAGATGCACTCATTCTGTTAAACTGTAGCTCAGCTATGAGCACATCTGGCATTTTTTCTTCTTTTGTTACCTCACATGTCTTCAATATAAATGGGCTATTTCATTACATTTTACATAAATTGTGGTTTTATGTGTACATATTTGTCAGGGACTTGTTTCCTGCTTATTTTGAAAAAAAAAATATTGGTGTTGTGGGGGCTCGAACCATGAATGCCTGCTCTTCAACCAACATATCTACTGCTACGCTATTGCTTCCTGGCTTATTTTGCATATTTAGTTCTTATATGCTTTCCCACTGACTGCTAACTGTAGCTGCGCTACGGACACACCCGTGCAAATGAGCACACTCACGGTTAAACATCTTTACAATTTAAAAACAATTATAACATGTTCATTTATATATTTTATGTTCATAGTCTGTGGGGGCATGTGTTGTGTTGTGTTTATTCACATTTCCGTGGACTCTGTTGTGGGTGTTTACTTTGGGCACTTTTACACTTCTGGGGGCGTGTCCACTTGCAGGACTCAGCCAACGGACACGCCCCCTACTGTCTTACACGGACCGTGTTAGACTTAGGTGTGATTCAGCATGCTCTCATGAATATGCAGAGCATGCTGACATCACTCCGTTTAACTGCAGCCTCCGTGTAAGAGTTATAACTCTTACACACAGGCTTTGTGAATCCTTGCCACAGTCTTGAGTTGTAAAACTGTTTAAAAAGATTCCATAAAAGTCACATGACTCTACATGGCCAAAGAACATTTTACATTTGGTGAGTGTTGTTCCCTAAGGGAACCAATAAAATTGACTTTAAACAATGCAATATGTAATACTAAAATTCAGATCTTACTAAAAAACAAAAATATATTTAACATAATTTCTGCATTTGTAAAAACCATTTAAAGGAAAACTCCACCCTTTCTCACAGTTCAACTCAATCTTTAGGATTCTTTTCTCCTTGCAATATGATTCTAGCATTGTGTAGGTACCAGAAACCTGCTTGCACTTTTTAAAACTTTTATTTCTTGCATTGGAGTCAAAGGAAGGGAAAGCTCACCTACTTTTTCTAAGCACAGCCTCACACATACTTTGGACAGCCACGGTGGCACGGTGGTTAGCATTGTCACCTCACAGCAAGAGGCTCTCCAGTTTGATCTTCGGCTGGGGTGTCTTCTGTGTGGAGTCTGCATGTCCTCCCTGTGGTCGTGTGGGTTTCCAACGGGTGCTCCGGTTTCCTCCCACATCACCAAAGACATGCTGCAAGTGGATTGGACATGCTAAAATTGGACCTAGGCATGAGTGTATGCATGTGTATGGCTTCTATGGAAGGTTGGGCGCGGGGCTGGCAACTTGACACTGTAAAATCTCCACTGCCAATCATGAGCAGACAAGGTGATCTGCTGTGGCGACCCCTAACTTGGAAAAGCCGAAAGTGAGAGAGAGAGCTTCTCACATACTTTGCGGAGGAATTTGTCTCCACCTGCATGACATATCATAAACATACTTAAATCTGTAGTTTATCCTGTCAGGTACTGCTGTCAATCTTAGAAATGCAATTAATCCTGATAATTTCAGGAACACAGCAGCCAATATAAAAAAGAGGAAACTGTAGATCTGCTTTCCACTGTTTTTATTGGAGAGAGGAGGAGAACTTAACACTCCCCTTTTATAGTAAAACAAAGCAGTTAGATCAGTCAAGTGTTAAAAGGCAGTTGCTACCTATTCTGACAAATTTACATAAGCTGCAACACAGTATTGAAATGCTAAGCTTTAAATGTAGGCTATGTATAAAAGATTCTATATTAAGATAACTTAAATGTATTATCAAAGATTTCTGTGACATTTAGAGAAAAGTCAGAAAATATATTTTCTTGTAAAGTACCAACACAATTACCATTTTCAAGCCACCCCCCCCCCCCCCGCACACACACACAGGGTAGAACTGCAGAAGGAGAGACAGATAGCAACCCTATCAACTAGGAGCACTGATACTGTTCATAAAAATGTCTTTCATGCTTTTTTGTGACATCCTTCCAGAAAGGGGGTGCATACCTGGTACATGCAGATCCATAGTAAGAGATTCCCACTGACTTTGAGTCAGTCCTTACACGGAGTGCATGAGCATTTTGTAGTCCACAAAGGAAATGTGACTATTCATGGAAACCAAACTATACAGCTGAATTTACTTTCATGCATGTTTACTATGTGCTTTTGCAGTAAAACATTAAGAAAAGGAAATCAGAAGTACTTAACTGTGTTTAAATACACACACACACACACACACACACACACACACACACACACACACACACACACACAGACACACACACACACGCACACACACAGACACACAGACACACACACACACACACACACACACACACACACACACACACACACACACACACACACACACACACGTTTTTGTACACGTACTTTATACACATGCACACAAATGCATACACACAACACTCACAGTCAGATGTGCATTTAAACACAGAAATGCATCACACATATAGGGCAGAATTCATGAAGGCTTGCACGGAGTGGAAGAGACATGCAACACTCCATGTAAGCCTCGCGATCCAGGAACAGCCCTAAACTCCGTGTAAGAGACCAGCTAAAACGTCTCTTACGGACTGTCAGACATGCTAAATACCTCACTTGCAGCTGAAAGGTATGCAAATGAGGTATATTAGCGATCCACGAAGCAGAAACCAGTCCGTGTAAGAGATGTTTTAGCTGCAGAAATGTACTCAGTTGACAACTGAGTACGTTTCTGCAAATTCCACAATGGAGCCATGTCAGCTCCAAAAAAAGGGTGCATATGACTCAAGCAGCATGCCAATGGCCAAATATGTGGCCATTGGCAAGATAACCCGATGCAAAAATGGGCTGCACTGTATAAAACCATAAAAAAAAAGGTTATAAACCCACAAATGAGGGTTTCATGCAATACATGGAATGACAATGCAGGGACCAGCAGACCAAAAACAACATGGCCACCGTGTATTGGTTGCTAAGGGGGGAAGCTAAGTGTAAGACATGTGACTAAGCATTAGTAGGCAATCTCATGTAAATGAGGGTTAGGATACTGAATCTCACAGTCACATAGCAAATGAGCACAGTCTGAGTAGTGTAAGAGATACATAAGGGGGAGGAATAGAGTAGGAGATAGGTGACATCACAGGGGAGAATAGTAGAAAGAAATGCAGTTCATTGGAGGTCAGTGTAACATGACAGATGACAGACACAGATCATGGAAAGAGGTGTGCCACTAGATAAGTCAGGGAAAGGCAAGAAATGGAAGGTGTACACTGTTACTTACACCAAAGTTTCTTGCTGGGCGTGCATGCACACGTGTGCGTGCCATGAAGCACGAGTAGGGCAGTGTGCACACGTGTAAGGCAGACTGAGCATGTGGGAGTGTGTTGGGAGATGTTTAACACTGTTTGCGCTGGTGTGCACGCGTGTAGGGCAGGCTGAGTATGTTGGAGGCTGTTGGCAGACGTGCAACAGTGTTTGCACAGGTGTGCGCGCGTTTTAACCCGAATAAGTAGATTCTGAACTGTGTAATCACGTGTGCGCTCATGTAAGCCACTGTGAGCGTGTTTCTGATGGTATGCACATTGCTCCCCCCTGAGGAAATAGAAAGGAAAAAGGAAGCAACAGAATTAATAGGAAGCTAGCAGGGATAACTGCTGAAGCTAGCAGGTGAAAACAATTAGAAGCAGGCAATTACACAGGCAGAATAGTAGCCCAGCCCAGCACTTAAAACTCTGCAAACAGTGGTGCAGGATGTTTCTCTTAAGAGACACTGCAAGACAGGAGTAAGCTAATAGAAGTGAAAACTGAAAAAGCTTCACCCAGAGCAGAAATCTTAGGGGCTGCCATAGCTGTCATAATGAGACATAGGCGACTTGCTGAGGGTGGTGACAATGCAGATGGTGCCAGACAACCCACAGTGAGGAGACAGAGAAGAGTGTACAGGCACAGGGTCACCTACCACGGGTTATATGAGCTGGAGATAGTAGAGTGTTATAGAGTGGACAGAGAGCTCCTGCAGCAAATTGTTGAGCTGTGCAGGCCACGCCTCACACACAGAACCAACAGAGGGGAACCCATCCCAGTGGAAACCAAGGTATGTGTTGGCCTAAGAATACTAGCAACAGGTACCTTCCAGAGACCAACTGGCGATATGATGGGGATATCACAGGCATCAGCCTACAGGGTACTGCACCAGTTCCTGGATGCCATGTCAGCACATGTCGGTGATCATGTATATTTCCCCAATGCCCGTGAGGTATTGGCCAGCAATATGCGTCTCTTCCAGCAAATAGCGGAATACCCTGAGGTAGTAGGTGCAATAGACTGCACGCACATATGCATCAAAGCACCAGCCGGTGACCGGGGTAGGGTCTACATTAACTGCAAGGGCTTCCCCTCCATCAACTGCCAGGTCATGTGTGATGCCCAGGGCATAATAATGAATGTGCGTGCTGGCTGCCCTGGGAGTTACCACGATTCCCACATCTGGCATTTGATGCAGCTGTACCAGACATTTGCCAATAGGGACATCCCACACGGACACCTAGTGGGGGATGCAGGTTATGCACTGGAGCCGTGGCTGATGACACCCATCAGAAACGCACACACACCTGAACAGGAACGCCATAATGAGGCACAAGCACAAACAAGTAATGTAATAGAGCGTGTGTTTGGGCTGCTCAAGTCACGGTTCCGGTGTCTGGACACATCTGGTGGAGCCTTGCAGTACACACCAACTACATGTACCCAAATTGTCATGGTATGTGCTATGCTACATAATATGATCTTGAAAAAACAGCTGCAGCCAGACCAGGATAGGGCCGGGCCAAACAGCCCCCCACCATTGCCAAGGCCATCACAGGCAGAGCGTGACTCAGAGGAGGAACAACCTGAGCCTGCCCCAGTAGGCAGAAGGAGGCGTGCCCAGTATGCCCTGGCCTTGGCAAAGAGGCAACGCATAGCACATACACTGGCTCAGTAGGAACCCTGGGAATGATACCCCCTCTGACTCACTCAAATAATAACATGGATGCCTAAAATGACATGACCTGCTCACAAACATGTACAGGGAAGTGTAATATGTGCATCCGACAGAGGCAGCCCTGCAGCACCACCTGAGGCATGAATGCCATGTGTTAAGTAATGTAACACCATGTACTATATGCACACCTGAGCACCCTAACATCCACCCTCACCAAGCATGAAGCCACAAAAGGACGATGGGATGATCAATTGCAATAACTGGCTGAAGTAATGCAGTTAGTCAAAGGGGAGCCAATGTGTTTCAGGCTGGGAAGACATGCGGAGCATGACATGATGCACCACCTGCTAGGGGTGGGGTGCACCTATCATGCCATGCCCCATGGATACTGGCAAAGGCTGTCAGTACCCACAGCATGCCCTGAATAGGTAAGTCTCAAAACACAAACCCACCTTCATAGGTTCCACAAGGGATAGGAACCTAGATGTAATGCTACCCAATGCCAGAAGTCTAAACAGCAAGATGTGTGCAGTGTAAACACACACAGTATGGAGAATGTAGATACCAGTCCTGTAATAGAGAACTGGGTCAAGGCTCACATCAGCACCCTAACACTACCAGGTTACACCTCATACTGTGCTGTACAGCTGCAAAACACAGAACAAGCTACAAAAGGAGGGTGACTAGCAATAAATGTCAAGGATAACCACACCCCCATGTTGGTAGAACAACAAGAAGCAGTATGGATTAGCCATGGTCAAATACCAATGGCTAAAACCGCCTCCCAGTATATAGCCTGCTGCAGACTACTGTCCTAATACCAGGAACTGCACCTGGCCTATGTTGGAATACATGAATATATTAAGCCTCCCAAACCATATGATATTGCTTGACTGAAAATACCCAGACATACACCGGGAGCATTATACTAGCACCAACACAGTAGGAGAAAAGTTCCCAGAATCCATAAACCAAAATGCCCAGGAACAATGTACCACTCCCACAAGAGGGGTAAGCATACTGGATGTGATAATCAGCAACATGCGTACTGGATGGCAAGATTTGAAGTGTACCCCTCACCGGTAAGACCAGACCATAGAGTAATCACACTGGATATACACATCCTGACCCCAGTCCCTGGCCAGAATACCACAGTGAAAAACACGTGTAAAGCATAGGTTGCAGCTCTCCAAACTGATGTTGAATCCACAAAAGGCCCTGTGCAAGTGCAGAATATGGGACACACCACAGAACATGTTATACAGGCATTCCATGAACACAGCCAGGAATGCTTGGAGTATGCAATCACAAATAACAACAACACACAATGCCATACACGCAGGCATCTGGCATGCTGGACTCCAGACATTACCAAACCATGCAAGAGAATGAGGAAGCTACCACATGATAGAGCAAACATAAAAAGGGAAGTAATCACTGACCAGTAGTATGGCAATAACATATGTCCACACATACAATCCACTAAGTCCAGCCAAAACAAGTAGAATCTGTGAATCCAGAGGCAATGTGACACCAGTTCCAAGTACACAGACAACCACAACACCCCCCAATAAATACAAATATATGTGATAGATGCAACCATGTATCCAAACCAGAGGTTGAGCTCCAACAACTCAGTACTGTCAAAACTAGTCAGGAGGAAAAGGTAACCGCATACACCACAAACCCAGTCCCACATAGACCTACCACAACTGTAAACCAAACACATAAACACAGACAAATATTCCTGGAGGTCTTAATTACAAACACACCACACCAACAGAAGCCTCCTAAGCAGATCACAAGCAACCACAACCTTCAAACATACCACATGCAACGAATAGTACACAAAGCTGGTGTGCCAAACAGTCAACAGCCTGAAGGAGAAACAACATGCCTGATACAGTTGTAATAGGTGTCTGTATAGGCAGACACACTGCTGTCCCACTCACCAGACTGAACAAGGGAAAGGGTAGAGAAAGCTGCCTATAGGCTGCCACAAAATGCCACATAACACAAGTACGCAGGTCACCTCAAAGCAAGCAGAAATATGATGCACTCAATGTCCATGCTGGTGTGAATTACCCGAGATGTACCTCCCTGGTCACCATGAAAAGAGACATGGATGGTCCCTCTGAGTATGTACCCCAGGCCGGTATGACACTGGCTGTGTGCAGCATCCAACCCTCACCAAGAATGACGCCACAGTACAAACACAGAATGCTCATGTTTAACAGCTGGCACAGTTACAGCTGTCAGTCCAAGAGGGTGTAATGTCTGTCTGCTTGAGATGTCAAGCATGACAAGCCATGCTGCTGTTCCAGGGATGGCTTGCACCTGTTACCCCTGTGTGTCTGGATACTGGATAAGGCCTTTGCCACCTCCATAGAGCCGTATGTAGGAAAGGCCAAAAAGACTACCCACCACCCTAGAAAACATAAATGGTAGGAAACATAAGGGTAATGCTGACCAATGCCAGATGTGTAAACTGCAATATGCATGCCCCTGAGGCACTTCCAATTATGGAGAACATTGATGTCTGTGCAGTGACAGAAGCCTGCTGCAAGCCTAGTCATAGCACACCAGCACTACTAGGTTATACCACATATCATGTGTTATGGCCCCAACACCTGCACCAAAACATCAAAGGAGGGGGAGTATCCATATGCAGCACAGACACCCATATGGCCAGGTAACTGACAATGCACAAAGCAACGGAGACCACCCATGTGCACCTAAGTGTAGTCCAAACTGCTGTACAGTCTGTAGCATGCGACAGACCACACTCTCACAAACAAGAACTCCACCTAGACATCCTGAAGACACTGTACCGTATGAATGTCCCGCCAAATACCAGACAAGGTACACACAAATTACCACATAGGTGGCAAACCATTATGTATGCAAGGAGCAATCAGGGACCTAGGGACACAGGTCAACAGTAATCTGCCATGTGACAGTCACAATGCCAATGTGGTTAGGAAGATTGTCGATATTGGACACCATATCATGAAAGGATTCACATCTATATCAACAGAGGTCACTGTGTCACTGTACTGTTCTTTTACCAGACCCATAATCTAGTACAATGACTCATATGGGATGTACCATACATGACACCTGCAGTGGTTTGGAAGACCTCATAGTTACCCCACCAACAGGATAAAGGGTGTGAAATATATGTCATATGCCGCCTGGCTGTAGACACCCCAACTGAATGCAGTCACAGACTGCCTACACAGAGGCATTGTATGTCTGTTGTACAAGGCCATGTCCAACACAGGAGTAATGGACATGCTCCACCACAGGAAATCAAAGCCACTGGAGCTGTGAGAGTGACAGATGTCAGCCTGAACACATAATGAAATAAGATGTGCTGGAGGGACAGATACATAACCCAGAGGCTCCCCACACCCAGAAACAGGATCCCAATCCATGTTAGGCAGAGCCCCTCACTGACACCCCTCAACAGGAATATTGCCAAGTGGATGGATGATCGTACATGTATACTGGGGGTCCTCACTGTGTCACGACCAGACAGAGGCACAGTGAAGAAATTCATAAATGGCCATAATAGAACATAGCAAGGGGTGGCGAAAGACACACACTCTGGCTAGGCTTACTAATGGCCTAGGGTGTATAGCCTAATGTGAACCTATGAACCTATGAAGATACAAAACGTACAGGACACTAAGGATAATCACAAGGCTTACCCAACTGATGGTAGGAACCATTTTGGGCATCCACAGATATACTCTAAATCACACAGATATCACAAACATCATACCAAACACACACACACACATATTGCTAACATACAACCTGTCAGGTGCAGTGCAAATAACCCCCCAGAGTGCAAAATACCTATCCCAGCAGACTGATGGTCCCCTGACATTGCAGATGCTGAGGTAACAGCCATCATCTGCAAAGCAGAACACACAGCAGCAAAGGTATGTCATGGTGTTCTGGGCTGAGGCCAACATGGACTCCAAGAATAATGGAATGCCAAATCACACTACTGCCCATTGTCAGCCTTACCACAGGATATGTACCCAAAGAGCAGTATACAACAACAGTGGTCCATCACAACAAAGGTGTTGCCTGAATGGATACTGCAAACTACCACCCCAGGATCCTGACAAGCTTGTTCTGCACAGCTATGGAAAGGATCAGTATGTACCGCAGACAGAAGGCTATTGTGGACCTACTGATACTGGACCCTACACAGTGTGGCTGTCGTAACTGCAGATCCTGCCCCTAAACATGTTTGACCCATTTGAAGCAGTCATTAAGGTCATTGATGAGGGCAATGTGGTCCACACAGCGTAGCTGGACCGTGCACATGCTTCTAGACAATACCATACGAGTTCAGTATGGATATGTTCACCGGCTTAAATATATACCCCTATGTCAGTAGAGGGGTTGCAAACCAGACCAAGGACAGAACTGACATGGTCAGACGTGCCTTATCCATGTCAGACTACAAAGCAGATATGAGTGGCATCCCACAAGGCCTGGTCTTGCCCCCCCATCCTGTATATATGCCCCATAGGTATAGGCCAACATGGAAGGACTGTGACTGAGCATGTATGCAGAGGAGTACAAACAGCCCACCATATCCGACCCCCAGCTGACACAAGCAACCCACAAAAGGGCCACCTACAAACAGACAAGTGGAGCCATAGCCATGTCAGCAAGCTAATTGCAGAACTGTGTATAGACAACTACCGTGGATATACAGTAAGTGCCCACAAATTACCACACAGGTGTTAACCCTTGACGTACCTTACATGTAATGTGAGACCTGGGTACAAAAGTTGATAGATATCCTGCACTGGACAAACATGTGGCTGTAGTGTTCGCAGAAACTTATACTATATACCCACCCAAACATGAAGGTTGGCAGATGTAGATAAGGGGAACTCACTGTGGCTCTACAGTCATCCTCCATCAGCGTCACAATTGACTACAATAGCCCCTGTGGGATATACCGCAGCAGACACCTCCATCAACTGTAAAGTCCCACAACAGTACCCCACCAGGAGTAGCAAAGAGCATGAACAGATGACATGTGTTGCCTGAGTAAACAAACTGCAGCCCCACACACCGCCATACTGCCCAGCTACAGGCAAGCTGTGCCTGATGTATGAAGCCATGTCCAACCTGGAATCAATGAACATGCTGCACCTTGTACAATCTGAATGGCAGTGAGCTATGCACATGAGAGACCTGAACCCCAGCACTGACATACATAGGACAAGCTGTACTGAATGATCCATAACACAGAAGGCACCCCCACTCTTCAGTAAACTCCTGGTACAGGTAAGCCAGAGAGTCACATATCGACACCCCTCAAGAGGAATCCTGATGAGTGTATAGGAGATGGTAGGCTAACCCTGGGTATCACTGTTATGTCAGAGGTAGACGGAGGCACAGTATACTAACCATGACATATGTCATGGCATACTCCAGTTACAATGTGTGTTGAAGGACAAACACACCCTGTGACTAGCATCAGAAATGGTCTAGGGAACATTGCTAGTGTTCGCCAATGTCCACCCATGTTGTGGAATACACTAGCAATGTTGGACGAGCCTGGTGTAGTAGTCCATATCTGAACATAATGCAACATGGTCTTATGTGCACAACTGTCCCCTGCACAGTCTGTTGTGCTCACTATGAAGATGTCAAGCAGTCATGTGACTAAAGCCCAGGATACTGTCCACCACAGTGAAAGTACTGAACCAGTACACTATACGGTACTACAGTGTTAGGTCATTATGAAAGTATGTTGAGAACTGTCTGCAAAGTATCCCATGCAATCCCTGTAGGCACAGTATAATCCCTGTTGTGGCAGACATGAAGCAGTTGGCCAGTTAGTACACAACATGACACCCAACACACAACCATAAATGTGAGATATTGTTGAAGTTCACAAACACCCAAATATGTGGTGGACTTCAGAGTGCAACATATGGAAAGCTCGCACTGGGCATGCTCGCGCACTTTGATAAATGAGGAATATGTCAGACAACATGCCATGGAAAGGCTGAACTGGGCATGCTCACACACTTAGGCCATATCTCCATTTAGCAGTTGGCCACACATATCTGGTATTTGTACGTATCAGTCCAGGAACCAACCACAACACAGCAATCTGCCCAGTGCACACAGTAAATGACTACAGAGACATAAGTGATATAGTGGATCGCTGTCATATGCAAACATCTTCCACAGATACACAAGTTGGTCATAGGAACAGGGAATGCTATGGAAATAAAGACCTGCAAACAGTAGAACAGCACAACAAATATTGTGCATCCGACAACTGAACATATATGTGTAGAGGTCAATACTAAGCTTGTTGCCCTAGGGAATGATAGCTCAGCCAGAGTTTGCTTGGCATCTGCATCCCCAGGACAGTAGGCTACTGTGCCACTGTAATGTAGGTCACAGAAGGCAACATGTGAGGCTAGAGAGCTGTGCCTCTGTCAAGCAGGGGCACCGTGAAGGTCCCAGGGATTGAATGTGCTAAGCCACAGCCATGTTGTCGGTGTGTGCTGGGAGAGGGTTGCTGAGGATCTCTGACAGTAGGTGTCCGTCAATAACAGACTGAGGGGAGCCCTATCTGCATTTTCTGGACGATTCCACTGTCAACACTGTGTTGTAATGATTATGTGTGAATGAAGTGCCATACCGGAACTGTTCACAGATGTCCTCCCTCTGTGGGCTACAGCTCTGCAGTGTATTAGCTCACTCTGTCTGTTGTATGGCGCATATATGGCTGGTGTACAGCTGACAGGTGTCTTGTTGTGGAGCAATCATAGGTATATGTGGGATAGCATGATCAATGCAAACTGTACACATGCTCATAGAATGCAATTGTCTAGGATTATGCTGAGTGGCCAGTATATTCCCCCAGCATGGGTCCTCTGAAGTCGTCCACCCCAGTCTTCACAAGTGTAGAGTCTGCTTGTGCTAAATACAGTTTGTGTGCAGTGACAACCTTGCCTGGGGGTGGAGATGGGATATGGATGTCCAGGGAAAGGTGGGTATGGTCAGATATCAACAATGGTGGTCTACCTCTGGTGTGGAACAGTGAGTACCCACGTTGCAGATGGACAGGTGCAATTTGTATTCCCCCATGTGGCTGTGGTGTGTGGTTCTGCCATAGCACGTGGACCCACAAATTGTAGTGGCTGTAGGGTAAAGTGGTATAGGCCTGAGTAGTTCTCACACACAATATGCCTGTACCTGATGTTAACAACTGGAATGGTGTATGTGAACACCTGCATATCCCGGCACTGTTCCCAGGGAAGCTAAGTGTGTGTCCTGGATGTGGGTGTGGTGTTCTGGACTTGTTGTGTTGTGTGTTACAGGTCCTGTGGTCACAAAGCATGATATAGAACATAACCTGCCAGCGCGATGTGCATATCTGACCCTGACGTAGGTGGCTGCAAATGCATAGATATGCTATCCCCCACCTGACAGGTAGTACTACATGTACATACCTCTGTAGAAATAAAGATGTCAGCACCCTATAAATACTACAGGTGCAGAACAGCTGCCCAGTAATTCGGATAGTGTGCTCTGCTAGTGTGTCTCCTTTAAGTGTCATAATATAGTTAGGTAGGGGTTTGAATCCTGCAAATGCTCAGTGTGTGTGGGGGGGGGTTTGAATCCTGCAAATGCTCAGTGTGTGGGGGGGTTTGTGTGTGTGAAAGGCTGTGAGAAGGAAATGTCCCTTTTGGCAACCGGGAAAACACACTACAGGATGCACATTCCCCTTTCTAAACACTGATGATGTCAGCACCCTATAAGTAAAGCAGGAGAAGAAAAGCCTCCCAGTAATGCAAATTGCACGCTCCACTAATGCGTCCAACTCAAATGTCATAGCATAGTTAGGTAGTGGTTTGAATCCTGCAAGTGTGTGTGTTTGGATGAAGGGGGTTAGTGTGCGTGCAACTTTGTGTGAGGGACATGTCCCTTTTGGCAACTGGGAGAACACACTACAGGATGCACATTCCCCTTTCTAAACACAGATGATGTCAGCACCCTATAAGTACAGCAGGAGAAGGGAAGCCTTCCAGTAATGAGAATAGCGTGCTCCGCTAATGCGTCCAACGCAAGTGTCATAATATAGTTAGGTAGTGGTTTGAATCCTGTAAATAGCAAGTGTGTGTGTTTGGATGGGGAAGTTAGTGTGTGTGCAATTTTGTGTGAAGGAAATGTCCCTTTTTGGCAACTGGGAGAACACACTAGAGGATGCACATTCCCCTTTCTAAACACAGATGATGTCAGCACCCTATAAGTACAGCAGGAGAAGGGAATCTTGCTACTAATGCGAATAGCGCACTCTGCTAATACTCCGACTTGAGTGTCATAACATCATTAGGTAGTGGTTTGAATCCTGCAAGTGTGTGGGTGAAGGTGGTTCGTGTGTGTGCAATTTTGTGTGAGGGAAATGTCCATTTTGGCAACTGGGAGAACACACTACAGGATGCACATTCCCCTTTCTAAACACAGATGATGTCAGCACCCTATAAATACAGCAGGAGAAGGGAACTTTTCCATTAATGCAAATAGCGCACTCTGCTAATGCATCTGTTTCAAGTGTCAGAACATAGTTAGGTAGGGGTTTGAATCCTGCAAATGCTTAGTGTGTGTGCAAGTATGTATGAAGGAAATAGCCCTTTTGGCAACTAGGAAAATACACGACATGATGCACATTCCCCTTTCTAAACACTGATGATGTCAGCACCCTATAAGTACAGCAGGAGAAGAGAAACCTCCCAGTAATTCACATAACGCACTTTGCTAATGCGTCTCTCCCGAGTGTCATAATATAGTTAGGTAGGAATTTGAAACCTGTAAATGGCATGTGTGTGTGTTTGGATGTGAGGACTCTGTGTGTGTGCAATTCTGTATGACAAACATGTGCTTTTCGAAATCAGGAGATCACACTACCTGATGCACATTACCCTTTCAAAATACTGATGATGTCAGCACCCTATAAGTACAGCCAGAGAAGAGGAACTATCTAGTAATCCGAATAGTGCACTTTGCTAATGCATCTCTCTCATATGTCGTGACCTAGTTAGGCAGGGGTATGAATCCTCCAAATGGCAAGTGTGTGTGGGGGTAGTAGGATGGGTGAAAATACAAGTGTGAGAGAACAGATCCATTTGGCAAATACTACAATACACCAGATGCTGCATATTCCTCCAGTAAACACAGGGGATGTCACCACACTATCAGCACAGCCAAACAGGGCTAGTTGGCCAGTGCACTCTGCTACTGTGTCTATTACCATTGTCAGAGTACAGATAGGTATGTTTTGGTAACCCACAACTGCCACGTGTGGTTGTGTCACACATTATGACCTTGTGTGGGTCTTTGTACATAACAATGCATGCCATTGCCTAAACCAGCAATGGCATTTACATGATGTATGTGTGACACATACACATAAATACCTGTGACCTGCAGTAGTTACCATGTCTGACACATGCCTTGAGTGGATAAATGGTATTTGCAATGTATACCAATATGACTGTGTCTTACTGTGCAGGGGCCACACACAGTATGTGTCTATACAGTGTGGGTGTATATGGTAAAATACCTACAGCAGGGGATACACATCTGGTCTGGGCCATATAGTCTACATGTAGTCGATGTACAGGTGCTGCATGTTCCCACCTGTTGTGGTAGTGGTAACATGTCATTCCACTGCAATTCAGTGACCATATGCTGTGAACCCTTCAACTAGTGTGTTGTAGCTACAGTAATGCTCACACACAATGTTTGCCTGGATGCAGTCCAGCCATATAAAGCCAGTTCTTGAGACTGTCATATTGCCAGTGTTGTTATGGAGGATAGGTGGTCTTCCTGTGTATGGGAGGGTTGTGTGTGCCAGGCTATGAACCAGATGGCAGTCTGACACACTGTTAGCTGCACATGATTAGGCCCTGATGCTTTGTGCTGTGCCAACAACCTGGAGGTGTGTGTATCTGTGGTGCCTTGGGATACCACCCCCTGTCCATGTGTGTTACATGTGTAGGGGACGACAGGCATGGTATGGGGCATAACCTGTCAGTGATGGGCAACACCTGTGAGCCATGAATCAGGACTCTGGTACTGCACAGACATTGCAGTTCACCGTGCTGAGGACAGTGTCCAGTGCATGCATCTTGCAGTGTACACTGCTGTTGTTGTGTAGCAGCACTGTTAGTGTCCTAACCTGTGTGATACCCGCGGAGGTGGCTATGTAAACCATGTCCTGCAGCATAAGGCAGTATGTGTGTATCAAGGAGCTTTGCCAATATACATCGGGCCATGGGTGTCACGTGCAAGATGACCCTTGCACATCATTGTGGCTTCCCTAGCATGTAAGCACACGTTGACAGCCAGCGGATACCCTATGAATGACATTGGAGACTGAGCAGAATATAGACATACAACACCCTTCCCACATATAGTGGTAGCATACCTGGTGAGGGTATGTTGGCAACTAAGATCAGGCTCATACTGCCCTGTGCCACATGCTGAGAGATCCATTATATGTTCCCTATCATGTAGTCCAGGGAGGTATGTCTTAGGTCAGCCATAGTGGCATGGTCAATGAGTGAGTCATATGTGTCCATGCCTCGGACTGACCTGTATGCATGTGTTTTGTGGTGGACCATAGTTCCCCTGAGGCATATCACTGTGACCTTCACCAGATACAGCCTGTTGAGCAGGACCCCAGTGCAGCACCCAAGACAGGTACCTGACACGTCTGTAGCAGGTGTGTTGTGTAGCCCTACAGGCTGTGAGTGTGTGGCACACGGGATGTGTGTGCCATGTGTGGCATGTGCTCTGTTCCGACGGAACATATGCCTGTGTGCCAGCTGCGGAGGTGTGTGATGCTCAGACAGGATGCTATTCTGAGTCCCCACATATGCCCCAGTGTGTTCAGCATGCTGTCAGTGCATGTCAATGTCTGACTTGTATTGTAGTCACTGTAATATTTTTTATTTATTTATTTATTTATCTCACATTTGTTGACCGGGATAGTCCGACTGGATGCATGCCCAGTTTCAACAGAGGCCCGGGGAGAAAAGCTCCAAGGGTAAGCAGATACAGCATTACATAATACCAGTAAAAGTGAAAAAGGCGAACCACCACACTAGAATTCACGAACTCACATTTATTGAATAAGAAACAATGCCTAAGCGCTTTCACCCATCAATCTCGTGGGTTTCGTCAGAGTAAATTCATTTACACAGCAGCTACCTAATATAATCAGACTCAACCAATCACAATCCTTTCTTAATTAATTAAAAAATCCAATTCAATAAATACATTTAAATACATACAAGAAAAAAAATATGTATAAAAAGTGTTAAAAAGTAAACAATTGTATCACAACGGCAATGACAGTTCTAGTGATATTTAAATGTTAGTGCCCAACCTTTCACAATAAAAACAAAAAAGTATAATAATAATAAAATGTTCCTATTAATTTAATTTTTTTCAATAACAACCAATGATAATCTCTTCTATAATCAATACTAGTTACCTAACATATTATATTTAAAGTGTTTTTTATGGTTATTTTATATCAACTAATTAATATTTAATATTTAATACTTAATATTTAATTTTTTATAATTAATACATTATTCACACACATGAACAGTGATGGTTTGAATATGTATTTTTCACTTTTACTAGTTTTTATTCCTTTTTTATTACATAATACCAGCATTACATATTACAAACAGATTATTTACAGAGATTACATAAGTAAGCAAGTTAAACATGTTCCACAGGTTAAAGTTAGTCCTGAGCACAAGTCAGGATTAAATTAGATTACACAGTAAACTGGTTAACAGATTGTACATATCTGAGTTAGCCAGGCTTGATACATTGACATAGCCAGTTAAGTGACAAATGTTTTTTGAGTCTAGTGTTAAATTGACCTAAGGTGGAAAGTAAGGTAATATCAGCTGGAAGTGAGTTCCAGGATCTACTTACAGAGTTTGCAAAGAGAGAATCACCGGCTGTGTTATTAGTTTTGCTAGTCTGAATTAGTAGTTTGTTAGAGGATCGAAGCAGTCTAGGATTGTTATAGGGGGTGATAATATTTTAAGTGCAGGAGTACTGTCCGGATTATAGAGGATTTTATAGGCCATAATCAGTTGGTTATACTGTATTAGGCTAGGTATTTCAAGCCAACCAAGCTGATTTAGATTGATGTAATGATGTGTCCTAAAAGGCAGCCCAGTGGCAAACCTGGCAATGTGGTTGTAGCAAATTGAGTGTTTGTTAAGGACAGTGTTGTTCATATTCGAGAGTAGAGGGGATGCATACAGAAGGGTTGAAAGAAGGTGTGAGCGAGCTATGGCAATTTTAGATACAGACCTATGACACATTTGGAGAGTTCACAGTATGCACACTATTAACCTGCTACTTTGCATTACCCTTGTTTGAGGCAGCTGGTTGCATTACCACTGCTTCTGATTCCTGCTGCTACTGTCACTGCTGACAGCTTAGAGTCACAGTGTGTAGCGTGTTTTTTTTTTTTTTTCTCTCTGTCTTGGTTTGTCTCTCTCCCTCTGTCTGCTTTCAGACAGAGCAATGAATGTATTGCATGTGTGGAATGTTAGTACAGGATGCTTTTGTAGGTATCTGCATAGGTCCATGTGATGGCCTCTGCACCAGTTGTAAGCCAGCATTTGCTAATTGCATACAGCCAGTTGTGTACTGATTGCAGTTCTCACTGTGATTTCAGGACAGTGCTATAAAAGGGTATGTGAGATAGGCGTTGCCCTTTCAGATTGTAAGGGCGGGGACCATGCTGGTATGCTGTGGACACTGTTCTGTGAGTGTAAAGGTTAGTATCTCTCTCATGATTCAGGCTGTGTTGTAGATTCACATTTCTCCATTCCTCTCTTCTGTTCCATGTAGTAAGTGTGTATGCACGATGACACCTACAACTATATATAGATATATATTTATATATATATATGTACATATACATACATTTATATATGTACATTAACTGACATTATTACCTACAAGCTACCAACTAGCATGGCTGTTTCTGTTCACACACTACTATTATGGGAATCCAGTAGTTTTGACAGTAATTCTACATGACATGTTTTGGGTACTACACATCCTATATTCCCTTTACATTCATCCATACTATTACATGTTATATTTATTTTAGCACAACATTTTTCTACAAGAGTCATGGCTTAGTGGTAGGTCATACAGACTGCTGTTTCCAAGGTCCTGGGTTTGGGACTGACAGTGGGATTTTATTTTACTTTTGAACTGAGTACAGGACCTGTCAATCAAAGTGACTAAGGCACTTTTAAGCAGTTGTAACCGGGTTTGCGCTGGTTTGCGCGGAGCTCATGCATGCGCACTGGCGGTTAGCTCTGCGCACACACGTGCACACCCGCTTACAACCGCTTAACAGTGCTTACTCTGGCACACCAGCTATTTTCTTTGAAAGAAATGAAAATGGGGAGACAGGAAAATGGTGAAAAAGGGTTCACAAAGAGGGTAAGACAGTAGGGAAACAAGCTTGGGATTTGCCGGAGGGATGTAGGCAAGGCCCATAGCTGCCCATTTCTTCATCAGCAACAGCTGTGCATATGTATGTAATTTGGTGTGACATTTGAAACCTTCCACCCCTGAGAGAGGTGTCAGGATAACAATAATACTTGTTGTACAGCCAATTGTAATTGATAGTTTCCATGTCCAGCAGACATTTGTACGGAATGGGCAGCTATGTATGAGGCGTAATTTTTTTGTGGGTACAGAGTGCCCTTTTTTTTTTTCATAGTTTCATAGTTTCATAGTTTACTACTAGGCTATCTGCCCTAGTGCATTTATAAGCCTAGCCATAGTGATGTGGCTATTGCCACCCCTTATAGTGGTAATAAGTGTACAGAATAGATTCTGAATATTGTGCCTCTGACTTAGTAGTGACACATTATGACCCCCTTACTTAATCAAATAACTTGACTGTGTCTCTGTCTAGTAGTGACACAGGGAGGACCCCCTGGGGTAAACCTACAATCTCACATCCACTTGTCCAGATTTCTCTTGAAGAGAGTCAGTGAGGGACTCTGTCTAACATGAACTTGGATTCTTTGCTAGAGTGTGAGAAGCCTCTGAGTTATGACTCTGTCCCTCCAGCATGTCCTATACATGTATGTGCTGAGGTTCAAATCTTTAGCTCTTCAGGTGAGAGTGGTATGTCAGGTGAAGGAAGTCGGTACAGCTGGGGAGGTAGGTTGGGTAGGTAAATAGACAAGACAAACAAGACGCATACAGGGGCGGTGTATGACACGTGTGGGGGGGTTACACATTTGACGGGGATGGAGGATTGGATATCCAGAGCCCATGAGCCCACAGATGGCAACAGTGGAACTGATATCCCCACCCATAGGCAGTTGCCACTGTTCCTTCACTGCCCAGGACGGGGCTGTGCTGGGGGCTGTGTAGGCCGGCCAACAGGCATGCCCGTAAATGTTGCCACCCATGCCTCAAGCTGGCATAGGGGCTCGAGAACAGAGTCCCAAATCTCTCTACGCACCACAGTCCGGATGTTACGGAGGGTGAGTGGTGGTTCTCCTCCAGCCACCCTTGCAGAGGGGGGTGAGCCCCATCCCCTGCAGCGCTTCCACCTGCAGGTGGCACAGGGCCACGGGAGGAGGGTCCAGACTGGGCACTAGTGCCAGGTGCACTCGCCAGCTGAGGTGGGAGAGGTGGGTCCGCTGGAAACCGCCTTCCCTGTCGTCCTATGTTTTGCATTATGTCATGACAGTTTGGGGTAGTGACATATAATACCATTTACAATTAGTTGTAACAGCATGCATTAGTATTCCCATTAACCAAACACCCAGATATTCACACCATTGAACAGCGAGCATAACACATGCATAATTTGAACAGCAATACAATGTCCAACAACATGCAGGGTTGATTGATGGCAACAGGCCATCAGGTTTGGATGTATGAACAGGGCAGATGCATCAACGGACATGCAAATATATATGACCCAACAGGACAAATGTCCAGGGGTGTTAATTGTGATTGCACATACAATTTTCACGTGGAATGGGTTATATGTGGTTATAGGGTGGGGTGAAGAAAATAATATTAACACCTTCGAATACCAATACATATGCTGTACATTTCTAATAGCTGCACATATATACACACTACTGTTCTAACTACAGTTTCCTATATGATAACTATTTCAACTTGGTGACAGGACTGTTACTGCAACATCAATATACATTTTATTGTTCTTCATACACATTCATATCTAGCTTTGTTCAGCTACATCATCCTACTACATTTGCTTTATATAGCTGTAGACAAGTGTGGATGTTTGGTATATCAGACAATCATACTATCTGCATATTGCAGACTGAGAGCAACATATCCAGATTTTGGGATACACATTCCAGATGCGGCAACACTTTGAACAGATTTCGCTGTTTGGTTTTGATTCTCACATGCATTTCATTCTGTCTTGACTGCAGTATACTTTATTCAGGGGTTATTACTACTGTATTGCTGGATTGGGTTATATGTGGTTATAGGGTGGGGTGAAGCAAACAATATTAACACCTTCGAATACCAATACATATGCTGTACATTTCTAATAGCTGCACATATATACACACTACTGTTCTAACTAGAGTTTCCAATTTGATAACTACTTCAACTTGGTGATAGGACTGTTACTGCAACATCAATACACATTTTATTGTTCTTCATACACATTCATTTCTAGCTTTGTTCAGCTACATCATCCTGCTACATTTGTTTTATATAGCTATAGACAAGTGTGGATGTTTGGTATATCAGACAATCATACTATCTGCATATTGCAGACTGAGAGCAACATATCCAGATTTTGGGATACACATTCCAACTGCAGCAACACTTTGAACAGATTTCGCTGTTTGGTTTGGATTCTCACATGCATTTCATTCTGTACTGACTGCAGTATACTTTATTCAGGGGTTATTACTACTGTATTGCTGGATTCATGACACTTTCTCACACTCTCTCACTTGTTTTCATTTTACTATTCAGGATGGTACTTACTTCTAGGCTTTATTGACATGTTTTACCTGTAGTTATTACAATCCTTTCCAGCAGTCTAACTTCTGTCATGTTTCAGTATTTCAACAGGGATATATTTCACACATGTGATTTCATCGTCTTCTGCAGCTATTCTTTTCAGCCTGCTGCAGGTTGTGTACTATTTTCTTACAGGTGGGGCATTTTTATTTCAGAATTTATGTCAGACATTTTCATTTTTCTGTTTGGCTTACAGGCTGCAACACACTTTTGTAATCAAGCAATACTTGCAAACACTTTCACACTGTTACTTGCACATTTTATTCCTTAGTGACTACACTGCACTCTTTTGCTGACTGTCATATTTTATATTTCTTTACAGTTACTGGTAGTGGATTACTGACCTGCCTGGTGGCGCAACTGCACCAGCCTATTGCCATAGGCTCTGCGGTTCGCTGAACGGACACCTGCAGCTGTAATATAAATGAAGTAATATTGGAATACACATCTCCATGATATCAGCTAGTTTAATTTCTTACATACATAATTAAATGTAACTTACTCAATAGTGGGGCGTTGGGCTTTTGCCGGGCCTCCTGGATCCAAAGGTTCAATTGGTCCAGCTTGCATCTCTTCAGGTCCGCATGGTGGTGATGGACCTGCTCACCAGTCTTTGGAATCCCTGTGGCACTGGTGAGATCATGAGCCAACCGGTCCCATGCCTCAGCCCTATATGCTCCCCAAATGACCTGGCCCTGCATGAGTTGGGCCTCATGATTGTGGACTAGGAGCCAGACCATGTACCTGGACTCCTCAACACCCCACCTCTGTGCTTGAAAGCAACTACCCTCTCCTACTCCTGTCATTCTGGCTGCAAGTCAGTTCTACAATCGTTTATGCTGTGTATTCCCGCCTATGGGGCTTATATAGTCCATTTTTCCCGCACATATCTGTGATTGGCCATTTTGGAATTGTATCAACTTCAGTAAACCTGCATTGTCATGCTCCAGTTTGTATTCATTCCTATATATTAGCTATTATTGAATGTATAGGCACTGCTGTCATGGCTTAGTGGTTCAGTACCTTGACTATGGTGTATAGTATCCTGGGTTCGAACCTGGCCACTACTTTTTATTTTTTATGACCATCTAGACAAGCTGAGGGGTGTGTCTGTACAAAGGCAGTTTTGATACGGCTTGCTCAACGTTGCCCATCGGTTAGCTTGCTTGCGCGGTGTGCAGCTCCGCGCAAATGGGGTACGCTGGTTTAAGCCTCATTTGGCTATCAGCACGCATATTACGCTCAGCTCAGTTAGGGGCAGATAGATTTAGCATGTTAAACCACTGCTCAGCTACGGACACTCATTTTGCACCAGTTAAACCACTGCTCACCTACGGCAGATCCACTCACCCTGTTAAACTGTAGCTCAGCTATGGGCACATCTGGCATTTTTTATTGTTTTGTTACCTCACATTTCTTCAATATAAATGGGCTATTTCATTACATTTTACATAACATGAGATTTTATGTGTACATATTTGTCAGGGACTTGTTTCGTGCTTATTTTGCTAAAAATAAAATTTGGTGTTGTGGGGGATTCTTACCATGAATGCCTGCTCTTCAGCCAACATCTCTACCGCTACGCTATTGCTTTTTGGCTTACTTTGCATATTTAGTTCTTATATAGTTCTTATATATAGGTTGGGAGGGTGGCCTAATGGTTAAGGTGTTTGCCTTCCAAACACAAGGTGCAGGGTTCGAGACTCACAAGGGATAATTGGCTAGGCTTAAAATGGCTCGCAAGGACAGTTAGCTTAGTACTAATCTATGAACCTATGAACCTATATGCTTTCCCACTGACTGCTAACTGTAGCTGAGCTACGGGCACGCCCGCGCAAACGAGCGCACTCACAGTTAAACATCTTTACAATTTCAAAAAAATTATGTGATGTTCATTTGTAAATTTTATGTTTGCAGTCTGTGGGGACATGTGTTGTGTTGTGTTTATTCACATTTCCATGGACTCTGTAGTGGATGTTTACTTTGGGCACTTTTACTCTTCTGGGGGTGTGTCCGCTTACAGGGCTTGGCCTACGGACATGCCCCCTACTGTCTTACACGGACCGTGTTAGCCTTAGGTGTGATTCAGCATGCTCTCATGAAAATGCAGAGCATGCTGACATCACTTCGTTTAACTGCAGCCTCCGTGTATGAGTTATAACTCTTACACGGAGGCTTTGTGAATCCTGCCCATAGTATTCTACATGCTACATAAAATTGTATACATACACATACATATCTGTGTGTGTGTGTGTGTGTGTGTGTGTGTGTGTGTGTGTGTGTGTGTGTGTGTGTGTGTGTGTGTGTGTGTGTGTGTGTGTGTATGTTTATATGTATGTGAAGATGCACATATACAGTTACACAAAATTTCCATTTTGATTTACTTTTGTTGAAAGGACATGAAGTACATACACAGGCATATCATTTAGTTTTTCATTACACACACACACACACACACACACACACACACACACACACACACACACACACACACACACACACACTCATATATTTTTGTACACGTACTTTATACACATACACACAAATGCATACATACACATAATATATATATATATATATATATATATATATATATATATATATATATATATGGTTCCACTTCATATCATCGAATTATCATTTCATCGAATTGCAAATCATCGAGGCCAAATCGTCGAAAACTCATTTCATCGAAAACTCATATCATCGAATCTCAAATCACTGAAAACTATAAAGCAACTACAAATAACATTCCACAAAGTTTTTGCCACGTTTATGCAGGGGGCAGGCCCCCCTGCACCCCCATGTGGGGGGCTCACCCCCACACCCCCCGTAAATTAATATATCAACTCCAAGGTCGCACTACGGTGGGGGAAAGAGGTTATTTCCTAACCCCACTGTAGTACGACCTTGGAATTGGTATATTTCATTACGGGGGGGTGTGGGGGGTGGTGCAGTAGTAAACAGTGTCTGGGATGTTATATGTAGTTGCTTTATAGTTTTCAATGATTTGAGATTCGATGATATGAGTTTTCAATTAAATGAGTTTTCGACGATTTGGTCTCGATGATTTGCAATTCGATGAAATGGTAATTCAATGATATGAAGTGGAACCATATATATATATATATATATATATATATATATATATATATATATATATGGGTCTACTTCATATGACCTATTTGACTGAAATTCATTTGACTGAAACCAAAACACTGAAAGTTCAAAAGACTGAAAAACTCAGTTGACTAAAACTCATAACACTGACACATTAAAATAAAAGGTATATGCCCATTTCTCCACTGTAGTATGATCCTGGAGTTAGTATATATAGATAGAGAGTGTGTGGGGGGCATAGCCTCCACATTTGGGGGGTGTGGGGGGTGAAGCCCCCCACATAGTTTAGGTAAATATTGTTTTCTGCAAAGAGTTATTCATTGCAGTTATAAATATCCATGTGTATGGATAAAATGTATAAAGTATGTGGGGGGTGTCACCCCTCACACCTCCCAATGTGGGGGGCTGTGCCCCCCACACCCTCCCAACTATATATACTAACTCCAGGATCACAATACACTAGGGAAAAGGGCATATACCTTTTCCTTTAATGTGTCAGTGTTATGAGTTTCAGTCAAATGAGTTTTCAGTCTTTTGAACTTTCAGTGTTTTGGTCTCAGTCAAATGAAATTTAGGTCATATGAAGTAGACCCATCTATATCTATGAATGTGCAATATGGGTTCATAGAATTCTTTATTTATGGTAAACAACATAGTAGAGTTAAGCATTATTAATGTATACATTCCAGTAAATATTGCTTAATGTTTTACTTTGTCAGTGTCCACACTGGTGATGCGTTGCACATTCAATCTTGGTCAATGTCTTTATGTCAGTATTTTTTTTTCTTTGTATTATTAAGTGCATTTAATACTTTATTTATTTATTTATTTATTTATTTATTTATTTATTTCCAGTTTGATGACCGGGGAGGTCCACTGGGCTCAGGGAGCCCGTTTTCAGTGGAGACCCGAGGAGAAAAGCTCTGCTTTACATAGTTTAGTTACATATACAATCATAGTAAAGAAAACACAATTACAATTTCATTCCATGCTAGAGAACAGGAATAAATTCTTTGGTTACATAGTATCTAAATATTTAGAATGGCAGTGGTAACTTAAATGAGAGGGAGAATAAAGACTTATAAAGAAAAAAAGAGAGGAAAAAAAAAGAAAAAAAAGGTGGGATGGGTTATTTATAATACGTACAATTATGTTATTTACAATATGTACATTTATGTTAGGTTAGCTTGTACTCGGAGTTAGTCAGGAGTTCAAAGGGTGGATTGATTATTAGTCTAGGTGGGGGGAGTGCAGCTGCATTTCCTGTTAGAGGAAAAATAGGAATGTAGCTGAGTTTTAAAGTTTTCAAAGTTTTCACAAGTCCTTAGAGAGGAATTCCATTTTTTAGCTTAGGAAAAGGATAGACGAAGCTGACCAGCAGGACGATTGGGTTTGCAGACAGTGATTAGGTTTTGGTGAGCAGATCTCTCAGGGATGTAAGGATGAAGGATGTTGGTTAGTGCTGAGCACTTAGTAGTTTGAAGAATTAGTCTGTGGGCTGTAGTAATTCGGAGATAGTCTTTGCCAATGTATCCCAAGTTGTGGCTGAAAAGGGTCCTGGGAACAGTTCACTTTCCTGGATACCAATGTATAAATAAATATGAAACAGAAAAAAGGGGGTGAATATGACAGAAATAATCAAGGAACTAGTAAAGCAAATTTTAATTCTGCATCATTCATGACAGAGAAAAAACATGTCACTGAAGCCATTGGGAAGTATTATACAGACATAGTTTGGAGTCCTACTACTTGTCAGCGTAAATGTACAGCAAGGATCATTTACTGCAGTGAGAGTTTTTACACCTCAGCATGAGAGGGTGGGGGTGGTCTGTCAATTCTTTTAGAACTACAAAAACTCTCATTATAAAAGCCTGCTATTAACATACTTTCTTTTGCTGGAAGTAGCTAGCAGCTATTTATAGTATAGAACAAGCTCTGACAGACACTCAGATGAGGTTCAGTCAGGGAAACATGGAAGTAGTTCTGTTTCAGAAGGTGTGTTTAGATGGCAGTGCTTCACAGTCCTGCCATTTTTCTCCATGACATGAGAAAACAGCACCAGTTCCTTATGTTTACCATGAGTCATATAAAGAGGACTTGAAATGTATTCTGGGGAAAAGGAATGAAAGCAAGAAAATAAGATCACGTTACCAAGACCAGGCCCCATCATCCGCCATTTTGAGAGGAATGCATTAAAATTGAAAATGAAGCACTTGGAGTGATGTTGAGACACTAAAATAGCTCCAAAAACAAAGATAAAATGAAAAAAATATGTTTTTGGAGTTCTAAGGTGGAGTTTTCCTTTAATGGTAATAGATTTGTTATATCCAGGAGCACAATCTGCTCTAAGTCTGATTTGGCAGGTGATCTCATGGCATTCAAGCATAGTCTTACAGTATTTACTGAATCTAGAATGAAAAATGTAAACTTCTTAAAGTTGAAACATATAGTAGCATGTTTGGTTAGATCATTATTAATGTCCTTGTTTTTATCGCAAGTGTATGCTCATAAATCCTTCTTGATAAACGTCTTAACTATTTTGCCAATGTAAAAGCTAGGGCAAGACTCACAAGAAGCAGGATAAACTACGTGGGCGGACTCACAACTTAATCTACTACTACTCGCCCAAATGTCTGTACCAAGCGGTTGGAACTTAACCACAGAACTGTTGCTGATGTAGCTGCGTTACTTGCACTTACCACACTGAAAAGTGTCTTAAGTGTGGCATTCAACTGCACAGGAAGCAGTGTCTCATTCAAAAATAAACTTTAAGTTGGATGATCTTTAGTAATTGAACAAAGGCTTGTCACCTATAACTCTGGCCAACTTTATATTGCCTAAGACTATTTTCCAATTTTCATTAATGTTATTTCTAATAAGTGATATTTCCATGGAAATGGGAATGGGAAAGGCTTGTCTGAAAGAAATGCTACTGGTTGACTTATGTACACCTTTGTCATTGGTAGCCAATCCAAAGAAGATAGACTTGCTTTCTAGGACTGGTCCAGCCTTGTGCAGTCTGAGCAATGAAACCTCCTTTTCAGTCTTGACCTGCCAATCCTGATCATACCACGGCCAATGAAAAATATCCATAACTTGATCATCTCTTACTGAAAAAAAGTATTGTCAGTGGTTAACCTGCTCAGTCTGATCACTGGCCATTAACTACGCACATTTTCATGTGAAAAGGGTGCAAGCTGTCTTTCTGTAGGTATTGATTGACACATGTTGCTTTCCTGTAAATTCTCCTTTCAAATCATTTATTGGAAGTGTCAAAAGCCAAAGTAATGTCCAAGTAGTTGATAGCCGTACGAAAACCACTGACTGTGAACTTTAAAAGGTTAGTGCTTGTGTTGAGAAAGCTAATACAAGTAGAAAAATCTTCATATGTAGCTTTCCATACAAAGCAAAGGTCATCAATACATCCATGACAGAATAATATATCATTAGCCAGTGTGTGGGTTTTGAGAAACTTCTGTTCCCACCATGCTATAACTATATTGGCAAAAACAGGCGGCACCCTTGCCTCCAAGGAAACCCTACGTTTGTTTATAGTGTTTGCTTAAAAACAGAAAAAAAAGTGTTGCCCACTACCAAGCCTTACAATAAACAGATGGTGTTAATGTTGTCATTATCAAAGGTGGTAAACTCATTTAGATATTTCCTTACAAACTCAATATTGGTGCCTTGTTTAATACAGGTGTAAAGAGAGACCATATCCAAGCAGACAAGAAAAAAAGTCTTATGTGACTTCAGGAAAATCACTTAGTAGTTCCAGCAAGTGCTATGAGTCACAGAGATAATGTTCTGACTCCTTTACTATCAGATTTTAAATGTAGTCCAATAGAATGGAAATAGGTCCAGTCTTGGAGACGCTAGCAGCAACAATGGATCTAAAGGGAGACTTGAGACGAT
Organism: Protopterus annectens; assembly: GCF_019279795.1. NCBI lineage: Eukaryota > Metazoa > Chordata > Ceratodontiformes > Protopteridae > Protopterus > Protopterus annectens. The sequence continues at coordinate 1,918,219,782 of NC_056729.1, forward strand.
CGTTGTGCACTTTGGGTATCCCGAAGAATCTAGCCATTTTAGTGTATTCCACTTGAAAAGAATATGTCTGATAATTCAAATTTCCCTGACTAAACATATCAAAAAGTGCACTATCTATGGCAGAGAAATATTTAATGATAATGTCCTCAGTAACTTCCTTATAACACTTGTTGTCCACTAAAAGTTGACTAATGGCTTTATTATAATCCTTGGCATTCATGATAACTATCATGCCACCTTTGTCTGCCCTCATAATGCGTAGATTTTTATCTGAATACAACTCTTTGAAGCCAGACCATTCAAGTGTGGACAGATTAAAATCTTTAAATTTTCAGCTGTCATGAGAACAAGTCACTATACTATTATGAATGAGCTGTATGAAAATGCTAGTTCTGTTTTTGATTATTTTGACAGTAATTTAAGAGAAATGGCTGTATACTTTGCAGTAATTTCATGACGAACATTGAGATAAGATTACAAAAAATTATAAAGATTGTGCTGTGGTAGTGTCTGGATAAAACTTCATATAATTATGAAATAATGTCTCAGCTTTCTCAGCCAATATACAATGTAAGGTTCTCATATAACTCCATTATACATTCTACTTATGAAATTTAAGAATTTCTCAGTAATTAGAACTACCTGTGATGCCAAAAGCAACAGGAACTCCAAATATTTAATAAACCACTTTAATGCTGAATAAAAACAATGCAAAAACGCATCTAAATATTCAGTTTCAGTTAAGCACTTGCATTCCTCATACCAAATATTTAATGTTACTTCATCAGAACAAACCAACAACAACTGAATATTTTGTATGAGGAAAGAAAGCACTTAACTGAAACTGAATATTTAGATGTGTTATTCATCATTTTTATTCAACATTAAAGTGATTTGGTAAATACTTTGAGTTTCTGTCAATTTCTGGCACCTCAGGTGGTTGTGGTTATTAATTTTTTGTAGTTCCTGCAGCGGTTTTGTGTTTCAATTTTTCAGTAATTGTTTAGAAGTTCATACAGTGTCCTTGAAGATGAAGAGAGAGAGTTAGTGGCCATGGCTCACAAACCTTCTCAGTTCTGAATTTACCTAGAATTTCTAATTATCTTAAAAGTCCCATTGTAACAGCAAGAGTTTCATCTATGAAATCAGTTTTTGTTTTACTGAACATTTTATACATGATGGCAAAACATTATCACAAGTATATTATTAATTAAAGCATGCCATATTTATTATGTATTTATTTATTCCTGGGATTCATTAATGCTTACACTGAATGTGCACTAAGTGTACACCATTCTGAGTGAATAGACAAGTATAACTCACACTTTCCTGCTCATATGATTTTAGTCTTCCTACTGATTTTTTGCAGCCTTCAATACTGATGAGGATCCATTAAGGTTACCATTGGATAGACTACATGTACACTTAGTGCAATGTGTCTGAATGACTAGAAAGCACAAATAATGTGGTATGGATGTTCTTGAATACAAATCGTGTTCACTTAGTGTAGGCATTAATGAATCATGTTTGTTTACCAAAATAGTCCAACTGTGTCATGCAAGACCATTTTTGCAAAAGTGCTCTCCCACTACTCTAGTTGTTTATTCCAGATATGTCTTGTTGACAAACATCCCACAAATATATCTTTATACCCAGCACCATTCTCTCAACACCTCCAGCAATTCCATATTTCCAAAATGTGTGTACCAACTGTTTTGAGTTCTTTGCATACCCACCTGCACCCAATACATCTGCATTTTCCCTAATGATTGGTAGCCCTTTCAATTTTGCTATTCAATGAAAAATCCTATTTCCATTATTTTGGTGTATAACATAATCATTTCATCACATCCTGCTTGTTTTTAATACCACCACATGGGGATAATATTGATAAAAATTCTATTTCTTTTACAGAGAGACAAAGAGTTTATAGAATCCATTTCAGAATTTTTGGAAAAATAATAAATCCATCCACTCTCTGGACCTAGCTAGCATAACATATATATCAACATGTTCACAATTAACAAATAAAAATTAAATTGCACAAAGTTGGCAGAAACATACCCCATAGTAAAGGTTTAGAATTTTTAAACATTGGCTACAAAGAACTGATATACATCCAGTGGAATTTATAGATATCATGACACAAGAAAGACACTGAGTACATACTGACTAGGAATGTATTTAACTAAAAGAGGGATTGTTATGCCCATCTTTATGGTACAACTATGTGGAATATATCTAAGCCATATTTGCTGACCTGCTCATGAAGCAATCTGAGATGAGAACTTCCATATGCACAGAAAGAAATGCTTGTTTGAGTCACATTAATATGTGACTTAGATATTAGGATGACTGCTGGATAGTTTACTGATATACACAGAGGTAATAGTTTTCTAATTACTTAGACAACAGTGATACTGGTTTAAAATGTACTTTGAAAATTCAGGTGAAGGTGAACATACTATGGATTAAAAATGTCTATACATACCTGAGGACTCAGTAAACTCCATGTAGGATTACTATGGAGCCTATATGAAGTTTACTTGTTAGCATGATAACCAGCAGAGCTAATTGCATGTGCAGGCTATGCATCACACTTACTTGAATACAAGCATAGTTTCATGGCCAGCAACATTGTTGCCAGCCACAAAACTGTGTAAACCAGCACAAACACCTGCAGACCTGTTTCCTATGGGCATACTATGTCTGCATGATTGCACGGAAAGCCACGATGACTATGGGGTTTTAATAAAAAGCAATGTATACAGTTCTAACACATTATATGAAAGTGTAGTCAGTGCAGTGTAGTGTGTAAACCTGCTTTAGGCATACTGAATAAAATATTTGCTAGTGATCAGCAAGGGTACAAGGACTGCATTGTGTGTGCATTGAAAAGGGGTATACACATGAAATATAGAAATGAACACAGGGGAAGAGGGCAAGTGAAACATGGTAATATACAGTAGATGAAGGTATGTCAATGTATAGTACACCAGAAAGACACTTGAATATGAATGTGATGTCAGCACAGGTCTCAGACAAGTGGGACACAGTAACAGGCTCATGGACAACAGTAGACAGAAGCATGCACAATTATGGACAATATCAGAGTAATACCACCATTAATCTATCTCATTGACATAACATATGTGATTGTATGTAATAATAGATGATTCTGCAAGACCACCCTTGTACAACTGTCATGATTTGTCAGTAATCTGTGAGGTGAATCAGGCATACCTTCATCAAAATTTAACATCTTTCAGAGGTATCAAGAGGGACACAGTTACACCTGTAGTTAAAATTACAAGCAATACTGGCTAGCTGACAGGTTTGCATGGTATATATATGCCACAAGTCAAATGTTCATGATCGTAATCCATACCATCAATGTTGTCAATCAGCTATGCATTTACTGTGTGCATCACATGAACACGTATCACATATGCATCTTCTGTAACACATTGAAGGGGGTTCTGCACTGTAAACCATAATGGTTATGCATTACAAAGAATACTGAGGCATGGCTGATACGATGCACGGGAGCTCACTGTGCAAAATTGATACACTTGAGTAACCCATCCCTGGAGGATGTGTTGAGGACTACATGCAAAAGGGTGCATTGTACTCAATGTTTGTTGTGATAAGGGCTGAGAACAATGGAAATACAATGCCCTTGGATGTGCATGGCCCGTATATACTCAGGAGTTGTGCTATGTACAAAGGATTAGTCACCACTGTGGGAACATGCTGGTGGACATTTCGCACACCATCTATCCCAGTACACAGGTCACATACCACTTGGTTTTCTCATAGGGGTGTGCTGTCTATATTGTAATTAGCTTGTGTATTTGCTTTCATAAAGGAACTAATGCCCCCATATTTTTGTTCATCTCCTGTTTCTCCGTGGCTGTGGAAGCAATCCTTTGTATGTGTTAATACTGTCTGCATTATAACAATGCCAAACTTGGATTCAATGATCTTCCACAATTTGCAGTTCTCCACAAAGATGGTTAGACAAAGAATGTGTAAGTTAGTCTTGAATTGTGAGACATAAATACTGAACAGGAAAGGGCCTAGTACAGAATCCTGAGGTAAGGATCTGGTCACTGAACTCTAACTAGAGATGACTTCACATACCTCGACATTATCTGTCATGTATGTGATCCAAGTGTCTACCCACTTGGTGGCCTTGGTGTTTATGTCCACTTGAGACAGTTTCTATGTAATACCTGTCTGTGGATTTGTGTCAATGAGTTGGACAGGTCAAATTATGCAGGGTGATAGTGATTTCCTCACACATGCCCTTAGTGACCTTATTGAAGACATCAAACAGATGTAACAGACATGATGTAGTCCTGATAAATCAAACTTGTTTAGTACACAGTCGGGAGATTACCTGTGTCCTTTGTGATAAGGTCTATGATGACTTGTTGGTCTGCCTCACAGATTAGCAGAGTCAGGAATATGGGTCTATAACTCCATGCATCAGGTGATGGTCTCCCCAGATTGAAGAATGCATGTTGCTGTCCACCTTCTTTGAGAAGGGTCTATGTTAGATATTCGAACGCTTAACTGTTTGAATCTCTAAAGATCGACCTTTAGAGATCGAACATTTAAATGTTCGAATTTTAATAAAAATTAAAAAAAGTACAAAAAAAAACTAAAGGGTGTAAACAGGGGGGCAAGCCCCCCCTGCACCCCCACACCCCCTGCTACTTAAATATACCAACTTTGAGATTGCGCTACAGTGTAGGAAATGGGAAATTTTCCATTCCCGCACTGTAATGCGATCTTAGAGTTGGTATATTTAAGTTGCGGGGATGGGGGCGCATTATTTTCTTTTTCTTTTTTTTTTAAATTTTATTTTTATTGATATTGGAACATTTAAATGTTCAATCTCTAAAGGTCAGCCTTTAGAGATTTAAACATTTAAGTGTTTGAATATCTAACATAGACCCTTTGAGAACATAAGCTGTCTGGTGGCTGTGTTGAAATAGGGATCCAACTGTGTCTGCTAGGTCTGGTTTTAGGTAATGCAATAGGCAAACTGTGATGTTGTCAGGGCCTTTTGATTCTGTGTTATTAACCAAAAGAGTGCTCAGATAAGCTGTCTTCCTGAGAATAAAAACTGAGTAATGTTTGCATGTATACTTTGGCTGATGACCAGTGATGACAAAAGGGTGATGTGTAAGACAACCTGTCAGCTAGCAGATTGTCTATTTTCTCCAATTGAGTATGTCTGGTTGCATCCACAAACAGCTCTGTTCTTAGTTGTGTATCCCCCTTAACATTTCATATATATTGGAATAATTGATTTGTGAAAAGACCTCCAGATACAGCCTTGATCATGCATTGCATGGCACACACTGGTACTATTCACACAGTCCTACAATTGTACCACTGCAATGTAAATACATCAGATGCATAACATAAGCCTACATGTGTTTCATAGGCAAACACTGTTTCAGCAGCCTGATGCCTTATCAGGACACATTACAGATCAGTTATTTGTGGTTCATGCAGAACATTTCCTGACACAAATGCTAATTGTCATGCAATGGTGTTGTTGATCACTTCAATAATCCTTGGGAATAGCAAGACAACTGCACATACAATGAATTCCACAAGGTTGCAATTGAATCAAAACGTGATAAATTCTTGTACATATCACAGCATAACAAAATGTCAATGAAATAAGACCTATGTACCCATGTAATCAGTAGTATGAATTTATACTGATGTCTGACGCAGACCATTTAATAGTGGTATGTAGACACATGCATACTTGTGCTATACTGCAAGTGTCACTTTGTTGGCTGAATATGAACTGTGTAGACGATTGATCTGCTCCATTACAACAACACTTGTCCTAATAAGCCAACATTATACATAACAAGTGTATCATACCATATGAACAGTTTTCAGGAGGTATATTACTACAACTGTTATAGAAGGAGCATGTAATGCAATGGCAGTGGCGGGCATCAATACATTAGCTCATATCACAAATTGTAATACCCCCTTGTATCCATACTGTGCATCCCTACCTCAATATAGCACATGTCAATGGCAGCAACATTGACAAGTCAACTGTTCAAAGGGTCATAGGACATTATTAGGATAACGACCAACATCCCATAAAATTATAGCCATTATTATACCATTTACAACAACCTCCCTATATGTATATGGTGGAAGATAATAGGACTACTGTGTGCATGTGTACATTTGTTGGATTGCATTACATACTTGCCACTGTCCATATGGGACATATGCACCGCACCATGACCGAATTAGCAATCACACATCTAGTGGTCTGAGATGGCTTGCAGAGGCTCATGGAAGGACTCTACTTCATTATGTCTGTATGCATATTTACATGAGGATATCTTCCACACCTTCGCAAGAAGGATGTCATGTGGCCAGAGAAAAAGGAGGATAGTGGATGCATTGGGCTACGTGAAAGGTTCTACTAAGTGGTAGCAATTTGAAGAGCAACTCCAAAGATCATACAATGACCCTAATGTACCACCAACTACACACACACACACACACACACACACACACACACACACACACACACACACACACACACACACACACACACACACACACACACACACACACACACACACACACACACACACACATAGACTGGGCCTGGTTTGAGCATTACAGTTTTGTAGATATAGAAGATGAATGTCATGCAATGTCACAGCAGCACCACCACATATGTCTGACTTTAACACTGTCACATTGCACTTTATGGACTATGATAGCATCATTGTACGCTGAGAAGAACATGTTGAGAGGGGTGTCTGATATGAATGTGGAGTTACATGTCTGTGTAAAAATGTGTCAAAAGCAATATTTGGATGTGAACACACTCAAGTTGCCTGCTGTCAGATTAGAACCCTATATGTGTAGGCAAAGTAGCTTGAAAACACTTACATTTACCAGGTGTCAAGTGGTGATTCATCACTGGGACATAACAGAAATTTCCTAAGACTCCAAGAGTAGAATAAGTTATTTCTTACATTTATTTCATTGAATTGCAGTTCTTTAATGATTATAATTGTGCTATACAGCCAATCTACTACATTTTGCACTGTTATAAAGCTTTTTATTACTGTTTCACTGTATTTGTGTACTGTTTTAAACTGTTTTAACTCTATTTTTCATTGCTAGTGTTTCATTACTGTAACTGCATTTTTATTGAATTACTTAACTGTAAACTGCTTTTCCATACTGAGAGTTGTATTTTGTGTTTGTGAGTGCGATATCCATGCTTTTCTGTGCATTTTTTGTGAGGTTTCTGGATAGAGGCCTGCCGTTTGTTTGTTCTGATTTCCTACCAAGGAGTGTATCATATAACTGATTTGTTTGCAGTTAAAGGCATTCTCTAGGGTCTCCTTGCTCCTTTAGCTGTTTAAAACGTTAATTTAGTGGCTCACTGCTGGTTTTATGCTGTGATAGAAATTTCTGCAGTGCTTTCTGCCTAGTGTAGCTATTAGCTGGAATAGTGCTCATTACTGTAATTGCATTTTTACTGAATTACTAATCTATAAACTGCTTTTGAATACTGTGAGTTTTATTTTCAGTTTGTGAGTGCTCTATCTGTGCTTTTCTGTGCATTTATTGTGAGGTTTCTGTGTTCTAATCAGGTAGCATAGTTTGGATAGAGGCCTGCTGTTATCCAGGCCTGGGTGTTTTGTTTGTTGAGTTTCATGTGTTTCTGGCAGCCATCTTCTACTGATAGTGTCTTGTCTTCTCTGTTATTGAGAGTAACAGGATTTCCTGACCTTCTCTAGCGCGAGTGATTGGTTGAAAGAACAGGAGCTAGCAGGACTGGGTAGTAATTTGAGCTTCAAGATTCTTCCATTCTTTCTGGTATTTAAACCCTGTGTCTGCAGGGGGCTGTGCTTGTATTTACCAGGTGGCCAAGTGGTGATTCATCAATAGGACAAAGTAGAAATTCCCTAAGACTCCAAGAGCAGAATAAGTTATTTCTTACATTTATTTCATTGAATTGCACTTCTTTAACTCTTATAATTGTGCTATACAGATATCTACTACATAGTGCACTGTTATAAAGCTTTTTTTACTGTTTCCCTGCATTTGCATACTGTTTTATACTGTTTTAACTGTATTTTGCATTGTTAGATAGTGTTTCATTACTGTAATTGCATTTTTACTGAATTACTTAACTGTAAACACTGCTTTTCCATACTGAGAGTTTTATTTTATGTATGTGAGTGCTCCATTTGTGCTTTTCTGTGCATTTTTTGTGAAGTTTCTGGATAGATTTCCTGCCAAGAAGTGTATCATATAACTGATTTGTTTGCAGTTAAAATCATTCTCTAGAGTGTCCTTGCTCTTTTATCTGTTTAAAACTTTCATTTAGTGGGTCACTGCTGGTTTTCTACTGTGATAAAACATTTCTATACTATTTTCTGCCTAGTGTAGCTAGTAGCTGCAATAAATGGTGGCTTTGCAGTTACCTGCCCCGACTGTAAATTTGATCTGAGACACTCCTCCCAGTCTAGTGTCATTAGCTCATTCTACCTAATACAGAGCGATCATTTGAGAAGGACAGCCCACTTAGGTTCTTAACCTTGAATTATCTTCTGTTCCTGCTTTCTCCCTTTCCACTTTACTAAAAAAAAAAAAACTTTGCTAGAATCTCCATGTGTTCTGACTGTGTGTGCTTCTCAGCTGATAAGTATATTTTTTGACACTTTTTAACTCTTAAGAGTTGAATAAAACAATAATTGAATTCAGTTCAGAATACAGTTTGAATAAATTGCATTTATTTAAACTGTATTTGCTTTAATATTGCTACACACTCAAGTGTGCTAGATTGTACTGCACTTGAATTGTTTTTAGTGCTGTTTTAGCTTCTTTTCTGTAAAAAAAATTATAAGCTTGTTTCCTGCCTTTCCTCTTACTAGTCTAGTCCAGATACAGATTTGATGTATCCAGGACTATTTGTAAGCTTCTGATCCCTCCAAGCCTTTTTGTGTTTGAGGGAAGCCTTTTAGGTTATCAGTGGGAGTGGTAAGCACTAGGTAGCCTATCTACCCCAAGAGTGGTTTCTGGCCCAGAAATTGTAGTTTATTGGGAGTTTGGGCAGTTTTTCCATCTCTTTTAACTTTCTGGTTTAAAATTTTGGGAGTTTTCCATCTCTTTTAACTTTCTGGTTTAAAAGCCCATAACGTTTGTCTTGTAACTAGTCTAGTCCAGATACAGATTTGCCATATCCAGGACTGTTTATAAGCTTCTGAGCAGTGCCAAAGCCTGATCTTCAATTTTTCCCTTAGATCTGCTAGTTCTCTCCTCTCCTGCACTTTTATTAGCTTATAAGTCTTGCACTTTAACAGACTTCTTGTAGCAATTATTGTTGCACACAAAAGTGCTATTGCCACTAAACATTGTGCAAGGAAACATCTCCAGTACTTATTATTAATGCCCACCCCTCCAGGCATGTCTAAAGGTCAGTTCCCTGTGCTTTCTCCTATTAACTTGGTGTATTTGGGCATCCTGAGGCAATGTAGCAACTGCCTCATGTACACCATCAACCCTCTCCTCTTACATCCCAAAACTCAGACTTGTGAGAGATGCACTTATATATCCAAATTGGAAGCTACGCACTCTCCAGCCAAGAACGGAAGAGCTGGTTAAGAGGAGAAGGTCAACACTTGCACCACACCACATGGAACACATAGCCCACCAGAACACAGACAAGCACTGCCTTAACATAAAAACACAAACCAGACACCCACCTTCGCAGAGGCTCTCAATAAAAATCTACCAAACAGCAGAGACCTCCAAGGCAGAAACACACTTGATCACCACAACACAACACAACACAACACTAATCACAAGATACATAACTCTCCTAAACAGTGTGCCACCAAAGTCCCAAAGGCAAAACTGCAAGCCAAATTCCAGTAATAACGGCCACACAGGTAAAAAAACGCACTCTCCACAGCTAAGAATACAGCATCCATGGGACCAGACGACATCCCAGTCTGTGTACTACATGAACTACAAAATGAACTGGCACCTCACCTAAGTGTCATGTTTAATCATAGCCTCACCTCAGGCTTCATGCCCACTGCATGCCGCACAGCTACAGTTATCCCACTCCACAAGGGAGGATCCACCTTGGATACTGGGAATTACAGCCCCATCAGTCTGATGAGCCTGATCTGCAAGGCCAAGGAACGTATTATCATGTAACTTATAAACAAAGACATTGGCAACCTTCAAACACTGGACCCCATGCAGTTTGGATTCATGAAGGGCTGATCTTGTCTCCTGAACCTGATTGACTTCTTCAAATCAGTCTCCAGAGCTGTGGACAAGGGTGAGGTGGTCCACACAGCCTATCTGGACCTCTCCAAGGTCTTCAACACCATCCCCCACTCTGGAATCATAGATAAACTTATGAAGCTGGGCATTAATCCCTATGTCACTCAATGGGTTGCCAACTGGCTTACTGACAGAACCCACACTGTAAAAGTGAATTACTCCAAATCCAGCTCCAGACAAGTGACAAGTGGAGTACCTCAGGGTTCAGTCCTGGGACCGCTCTTGTTTGGCATCCACTTCTCTGAAGTACAGGCCAACACTAAGGGACTCTGGCTAATAAATTTTGCAGATGACTGCAAACTGAGATCCATTACTGAATCCCCAAATGATGTGGATATCCTACAAAAGGGCATTACAGAAACAGATGCTTGGTGCCAGAACCATGGGCTCAAGCTCACTGCCAAGAAATGTATAGTTATCTCCTTTGGAAAAAAACATGTACCCATCAATTACCACATAGGTGGCAGTACAATAAACACTGAAAGTGTGATAAGAGACTTAGGGACACAGGTGGACAGTGGTCTCGCCTTTGATAATCACATCACCACAACAGTCAGGAAATCCTTCGATGTGGCACACCTCATCACTAAGGGCTTTTCATCAAGAAAAAGGAGGTCATTGTCCCACTGTACTCATCTCTCATTAGACCCATTATAGAATACAATGCCCTGTTTAATATGTACCTCTCAAGACATCTGCAACAACTGGAAAGGCAGCAGAAAGAATCACAGGCCTAAAGCAGATGCCCTATGCTGACCATCTAAAATAGCTCCACCTATACTCTGTTGCATATCGTCTACTCAGAGGCGATCTCTGCTTAACAGACAAGGCCATGCCAAACCCAGAGCTGTTAGACATGCTACACTTAAAGAAATCCCAATCCCTCAGAGACACTCGCTCCACAGATCTAAACCGTGTCATCACAATGAACAAAACATGCTGGAGGGATAGGTTCTTGACCCAGAGACTCCCCAGACTCTGGAATAGACTTTCCATACATGTCAAGCAGAGTGTCTCTTTGGTCCTCTTCAATAGGAAGCTTTATTATTGGATGGGAGATAGGAAATTCACCCAGAGGATCACGTCAGTCACCCTGCTAGACAGGGGTCCAGGGAAGTAAATACTGTAGGAAGAAATAGCCAGGAAATTGTTAGGGCTAGGCTTGTATAGGCCCTAGGGCCGATAGCCTTGTTCCAACCTATGAATCTATGAACCAATGAACTAGGCATAGGTGACTCGATAGTGAGGCACACTGATACCCCACTCACTCGGATGAATAAGGAGAAACTAGCAGTCATCTGCCTGTCAGGTGCCAGGATCTACCACATAACGCATGCACTATGGTCTCTCAACAACAGGTACAAATATGACTCTGTCATTGTACATGTGGGTGTGAATGATCTGAGATGTACCTCCCTGGTTTACATGAAAAGAGACATGGATTATGTAGCCCAGGTGGGTATGTCCCTAGCCTTGAGTAGCATCCTACCATCTCCCAGAATGTTACCACAGTACAAACAGAAAATCATTGATTTCAACAATTGGTTAAGTTTCTGGTGCCATTCTAAGGGGATCCAGTACCTGTCTGTGCAGTTCAGAGTGAGATAACATGTGGGGTGTTACAATTTACGCTTCATTTAGAGGGTGGGTTGAAATATCAAGACCAAGCTCTTGGAAAGCTTTTTATATCCTGTACTTTCAAATAAAGGAATAGTGATCAGCTAAACTGTAACTTCTGTTTCTTCCTTTGGATACTAGAAGTAAACTAGAACTGTATGCACTGAGGTTTTCTGTATGCACCAATTTTTTTGAGGTTTTATAACTCTCATTCCTATCTTAACTTTAATTTTTGGTTTCATGCTTTTGAATGATCCACATAAAATGGCCTTTTAAGGGCTCTGCCACAAGTTTTGTCTAGATTGGCACACCATCTCGAATCAGAACTGCATTTAGTCCAAAAGCCCTTGTTAGGGCTACCACACTGCACACCTCAGCCATTTTCAGGACTGGGTAGGTAGGCACTGAGGTTTTCTGAGGTGACAATAAAGCCCTTTTCAGGGTTCTTTCACATTGTCTGCCTGGCTCAACCCATCTTCAGGCCATCAAAAAGGACATCAGCTTGTAGACCAAAACCCCTTGTCAGGGCTATTACTGCTTATATCTTAGCTACAGACAGGGCTCTGTTCCATATTTAGTCTGGCACAGACTTTCCTTTAGCCATCTCAAATTGGGACTTCTTGTAGACCAAAAGCCCTTGTCAGGGCTAATTTGGTGCACTCCTCATTTACATACAGGGACTGACAGCAACCCTCTACTACAGCCAATAGAGGACCTACAATTTTTTTTTAATTACCACAGCTAGAACATTCCAAGGCCCTTCTCAGGGCCACATCGGCGGGACAATGGCCAACTCAAATTAGGTCACCTATAAGAGGACTGGTGTGATCCAACAGCCCATCTAAGGGCTCTTGAGGCTAACAATCTAAGGATAAGGTGTTTCCATCCAGCCACCAGAGGGACATCCTCCCGATGAAGACATCAAAGGACCTTTTTAGGGCTATACCCACAGGACTTCCGGCCACCACCGCCCGAATACAGTCCTTCTATGGACTTCCTCATCAGGAACCCAAGCTCCCCTAACAATAACCAATACTGAGAGGGAAACACCAGAGGTATGAAAAACAGTCCTTCTAAGGACTCAGACTTAAGGTCCTGCCTTCTCCACTACAGCAGGGACAATATCTTTTGATTGTTGTCCACCCCATTGCACCACTGGGTTATCCAGCAAGGATAACCCTCAGAGCGTCCCTTTCATTTTTTATATGTACTCACAGTGTAATTAAATAATTACATGTGCTAATTATTTGAAATGTGAGAGGGAATGACTACTCTGAAAACTATATAAAAATAAATAGTACTCAAGTGATTTATGTCAACAGTACACATATTGAGTTACATTTTTATACAGTCTTCAGTCTAAATAAATATTTTATATGAAATGTTTAATATGATTGCCTTTATTCTTCGGTCTAACTAAATATTTTATATGAAATGTTTAATATAAGTGCCTTTTTTCTACTGTAACTGTGTGTTTCCTTAGTGCAGCAGGTTTAAGCAGCATTGTGCGGAGGTAACCGCACCATGCATAGGACATGAACAGTCATTCACCGTCACTCAGCATTGGTGCACTACACCAAATGCTGCATAAACACAGAGGACTAAAAGTGAAGGGCTTCATTGGGGATTTCTTATTTTTATGTGTGTGGTGTGTGATTATATTTTTTGAAAAGTTTAAAGGTGCAAAAATAGGGGTAGAGAGGAAAGTGGTAAAATGGGGGCAAGCACGGGGAAGAACAAAGAGAAACCAATATAGAAATGTGCAGGAGGGAATTAGGAAAAAAACATAGTTATCCACTTCAACAGTGTAAAATGTGCATGGATAAAATATTGTATGAATTTGGACTGACACCTCAACAAATATGGGTGACAAAGACACAATCAATGAAGCAAGTACGCTTGATTTTACAGTTAATATATGCATTAATAATAATAATAATAATAATAATAATAATAATAATAATAATAATAATTTTGTTCTTTTGTGCTGCATACATACCCCATGATTCTCATAATCTTTCCAAATGCTCAGCATGGGTATCACTGTTTGGTGCTATCTCCTGGGCAGCTGTAAAAGAAACGGGATAAAAAAAGAAGATAATTATGGATATCAGTCTTGGCTATATCCAGCTTTTTATCTAATTTTAAATATTTTTATATGTATACTTACACAACTGTGGTATTTCAGCAGTCCTAAACTCATCTAGCCACTGGTTGAGATGCTCCTGCTTTCACGTTTTCAGGTCATTAGAGTGGTGCCTCCATTGCCCTCCAGTATGTGGAATACTAGTTGCACTGAACACAGTCATGGCAAGACTCTTCTAAGCCTCAGATTTGTACTGAGACCAGTTATAGTTCCCCTGCAGTAGCCTGAGGCTGTGGAACTTCACAAGGAGTGCAATGAAAATTCTGGAATCCTCCACACCTCATCTCTAAACCCTAAATTGGGCCACCTTCCATTTTAGCTTATACCATGTCCATACAGGTCCGACAGCAACTTTTAGAGTGTTTTCCTGCCAATCTGAGATATCACATGTTACAGCTACTGCTCAAACCTGAACAACCATGCCAACCACATTTGTTAGATGTTAAGTGGAGAGCAACAGTGCCAAACAGAGAAGATGGTGGTATATGAAATAAGAAGGGCGTGACTGTTGGCATTAGTTTTTGGTTTAAAGTAATTTCTACAATGTGGGATTCAAACTTATGAAAAATAGATAAAACATAATCTTCTCATAGGTGCTTTTTCATCCTTGCAACAAGAAAAGTGCTGGCCCCATATACTCATTAATTATATACACACGTATGACAGAATGAGGGGTTAGCCACATATGTGTCTGACCTGACAAGGTATTATTTTATAAGTTCATGTGTGTATGACTGTCATTGAAGTATGAAGTCCATCCAAGGCCAGAAAAAACAATTATAATTACAGAATAATAATTGTCAGTATACCCTCAGTCGCACATATAATTCATACGAGCTCCAGTGTGGTACATAGTTATTATTTATAATTATGTTTACATTGTTCTTTATTTTGTAAAATTAAATGGACAGCCATTAATAAAATTGGGTGTATGCTAGATTAGAATCATGGCTCACCTATATTGTGAGCATTAAGTTATACCATTTGCCACAGGGAAGGTTGGGCTACAAGGTAGTTTTTGCAGTCATTACTGTACAGAACAGTTATTGCAACTGAGACCTTCTTTGTTAGATATACATTAAAGAGTTGAGTGTTTAACCATGTATGCGTGACATGAAAGTTCAGAGAATAAATGTTTAATTGTAGAACCGTAGTTATACTGATACACACAGTTACACATGTTGTAATATAAATATATATATATATATATATATATATATATATATATATATATATATATATATATATATATAGAGTATATGATAGCCTGTGTATGCCAGGATATCATATATATGCCAGTATGTCAGTGCACCTGCCAATATGTCACTTCACCTGCTAAATATAGCTATTTCTATATGTAATGATTTTTCTGTTATTCATTTTTATATAAAGTAAACTGGAACAGCAGTAATAAAAGTTTGGACTCTGCTGTATTAGAACCCATGTTTATATTTTTCATAGCCCTTAACTTGCATCTGCTGCCACAGGAACAACTAAGCAGTAGCTTTATATTTTCACATTCATTACAATGTATGTGTGCTGACCACCTCACAACACCACTTAGTGTGTTTGCATGTTGGCAAACAACACATGATAGAATTTATCCATTTTGAAGGTGACAAGTGTCTGCCTTTTCTCTGCAGGTGTTCTAGAACTGCAGGTGTTTTGAAAGCTTGCTGATCATCGTGCAGCACCGTTTAGCAGGCAAAGCAAAACATGCAGTTTTCTTCTAACAAATTTTTATTAGATTAAAGCATTAAAAGATAAATATGGGACTTGGAACCCTGATCTAAAAATATTATATACTGTGTGCACCATTGTGTCTACCAGGTGTGCTGCACACACATTTGAATTACAGCTGTAATTTATGCAGTCGTTATCATGCAAGTAACGTAACATTAAATTTAATGTATGTATCTCTTTTACCATGTTTGCACAAAGCAGTGCCCCTCACAAATATTAATATTAGGAAAAAATGTAAAACAAATTACAACATACATGATTTCTGCACAACTGTGGATTTGATCTGTCAGACTACTGAATCTACAAATCACAATAAGGGTGTCTTACCACTCTCTTGCCACAGAAACAACTTTGCAGCAAGAGTGAAACTTATTGTGCGTATAAGCAAGTCCCATTTCCACCACAGTATTATACAGACATAAAACACTTGTGCACTCTCACTTGTTTGTACATGTATTACGTACATGTTAACTACAATGAAGGATCACACAACCATTTATGAGTATTGTCTGCACCAGTGCAGCTCTGCCTTCTCTTTATATTGTGTTCTTTCTTCTCGTTTCTGTGCCTTACTCTCAGACATGCAGCATTTTATGTCATTGTCCTTAAAATGTATGGACAATTTACATGGGAGTGAAATACACTTTTCATTAAAGAAAGGAAGGAGAGTTTCACTATCATTGCATGGAAACTGTGAAATGTGTGCTGTTAATTTCTATTTCAGAGCTTACTACAATTACTTCTATGCTTTGTAAGTCTGTCCTGAATGACACACCAACTACAGGTCATCCAGCAGTTATAAGTGTTTTACTTTGGGGCTGAGTCTGTGTGATGCTAGCAGTAAACAGCCATTATATGGGTAATCAATGGTTGTGAGTGTTGTCTGGCATCAATGTTACTGTATGTATGTACATAGGATGCAAGTTTTACCCCCTTAGCTGGTGAGCATACGTGCTATTCATTGCCCCTTGGCCAGGATGAGGGCATATTGTGCATGCCTACATCTATGTACACCCACAGCAGCTGTTGGTTTCTCCTCTGAATCCTCACCTGCAAGAGGCTATGATGACCTTGCCAATGGTGGTGGCATGTGTGCCCCTTCACCTTGGTTTTCATGTTGAAGCTGTTTGCTCAGAATAACATTTTGAAAATGGCACAGACAGTGAAAATTTCAGCACAAGTACGGGGATAGCACTGCGCGGCTCCACCTGATGTATCTAGGCACCGGAACTGTGATGTCAGCAGCCCAAGCACATATATTTCTTGTCTAAATGTGTGTGTATCGTTATATCATTCTTCAGTGGATGGGTGTGCTTTTCTGATGGGTGCCATCAGCCTCTGCACCAGTGCATACCCTACATTCCCTAGGAAATTACCCAGTGGGATATCATCCTAGGAAAACCTGTGATAGAGCTGGGAGTTGTTCAAGATATGAGAGTCATGGTAACTGCCGGGGTTGCCAGCACACACATTTAGGATGATTCCTTTAGCATTACCAATGACCTAGTAGTTAATGGTGTTGAATCCCTTTCTCTTTATGTGCACCATTACCTGTTCCACTGGTGGTGCTTTGATTTCAATGTGTGTGCAGTCTATGGAAACTAGGACATCAAGGAAGTGTGCTACAGTGTAGAAATCCTGCATTATTGCTGCTCTATCCTTCGATGTATGGGGAAACTGCATATAATCACTGACATGTTGTAACATAGCATTCATGAACTGATGTAGGATCCTGTATGCTGATGCTTGTGACACCCCCAGCATATCCCCTGTTGGCCTCTGAAAGGTCTCTATAACTAATATTCTAAGTGCTACACGTACCTTAGTCTCCACAGGTTGTGGTTCCCTGGGTATGCCCTTGCTCTCAGTTGTGGGTGACAGTGGTTGTACAGTTCCTAATTTCCACATCATGCAGACCATGAAAAGTTAAACAGGGTCTAAACAGTTTAAACACCCCATTCTCCTTCTTGACCAAGGTCTATTAGCAACAGCAGCATAGACTTGGGCCTGTTGTGCATACACTTGTATAAGAGAAACTGCAGTCCCTAACATTGTTTCTGTGTGCAGAAGTTTCTGTGGCTGTATTCCAATAGGTTTTGGAATTCACAGGGAAAACCTACAGAGTGTACGTGATTGCTTAATATCTTGTTGAATAGTTCCTCCATCTTGGATTGGTTGATTAGCATACGATTCAGCTGATTATGCTGTTATTGGAATGCCACAATGTTTACTGTTTTGCTTACTGAATACAAAGTCGTGTGCTATCATGCATGCATTGCTCCATGATGTGCACATAGTCTTAGCAAACCATGTAGACTTTACTGAATCTGCACCAATAAAACATTCCTTAATTATGCCAGAGAAGGTAGAAATACAAGCATTTCCTCATAACCTATAAAGTGCAAATATGAATTAGTTTTAAGAACTCAAAATATCAGTACACTGCAAATATATAAAATCATCTGTACATCAAATCAGAATATATAATGGCTGTTAAATATTAGTTGATTTATTCCAGGTATTAGACACTGTAAATACACATAAGATTCTTAAATCTTTGAATGTCAAAGAACCATATAGATAGGATTTAATTGCAAATATTGATTTGCAACACATTTAAAAAGTATTTTTTGCAAAAGTTATATTCAGCTGAATTGGAGGGAGGCGATAAAATCATTTATAAAATAAAGGTGAGATGGGTGATGTTAAAAGTCACAGGAAAATTTGTTTGTTATCTTATATGAAATGGCTAACCCTGAGATACATAAACATACTCATTGTAATGGCAGTGAGACACATGCTGACTATCACATGGCAAATTGCACCTCAGAGCTCTTTATCAGTCAATGTGAAAATTCAGAGCTCAAACAGCAGTAACTCATATTCATGCCCACTACTAGAGCATGACCTGCAGAGAGGGAGAAAAACATTGCAACAGCAGTTGTGCAATACAGAGAGTACAAGTGCTGAATGTAGAATGTGTATCCGTGTTAGCGTGTTCACATGCGCACAAAAGCAATAAGATGAGAAAAGCAGCCAACGTCATTAAATGGACCACTGTGCTCTTTAAATCTATTTTTGGTAAGATGAATGAGTGGGAATGGGAGTAAAGGACAGTAGGATAAAGTGAAAGGGAAGCAGAAAGAAGCACACAACGGCAACAGGTAAGACATGAATATGATGGGGGAAGGAAAGGAAGGGTATGTTTTAATGGGACAGGGTGTCCATTTTGTCATTTCATAGGCTTATAGTCTTAATAGGCGATTACTAGGGTAACAGCCTTAAGGGTATTTTTAAGCCTAGCCATGCATTCCCAAATGTATCTGACATGATTTGATACTCCAGGGAAATTTTAAGAATTGGATGTAGGCTTGGGCAATAGGTAGACAAGCATTTATAGGCTGCCTCTGTCAATAAATGGCATAGGTGCCAGACCAGAAATTAAATTCCAATTCCCTCTACAAAGCCTGAGCGAAGTATTGTGTCATATACTTTGGTCAAGCTGAGGCAGGCAGTGTAGACTATTTTGCCATCATGTATGGATTTAGTGACCTCAAAGAACTCTATCAGATTGAGTAGCAATGACCTGCTCTTGATGAAACTAGATTAGGTTAGATCCAATGTCTGTAGGTTTCCTATGTCACTGTTAATTCTCATGATGATTCTTTCAATGGCTTTGCATGTGAAACTAGTTAGACTTATGGGTCTGTAGTTGCCTGGGTGCACCCCCCATTGTGCAGAGGCCTGGGTGGACCCCCCCCCCATTGTGCAGAGGGATAACAGTTGCAGTGCTCCTTTTGCTTGATGTGAAGCATGTCCGGAAGCTATGGTTGAATAGTGATTCTAGTGTGCCTGCTAAGTCATATTTCACTCTATTTATAAGGCATCTGTGGATATTATTGTCTCCCACTGATGTGGCATTCCTGGTCTTAAAGAATGCATTGAGAGCCTGCTCCGTAGTCATAGTTTTGAGAGTTATAGTTGATGGTATTTCCTATGGGGTGACTCGAGGGAGGGGTAGGGTGTAAAACTGGAGCTAAATTTGTAGGCCAGTAGACTTGCTACATTCTCCAGCTCAGAATAGGTGACTCCATTCACAATTAGTTCAGCACATTGTTCCATCTTGCCTTTGAGGTTGTGGACATAGCTGAAGAAAGCCTTGTTGTTGTACTTTACCTGGGGCATGTTTACCTTATTTTGTATGCCAAACAGATGTCCTACTTACTAGAGTGAGTAAAGAGAGAGTAACTGGAGGGATAGCTGCATACTATCTTTGGTGAAGTAGGATAGCCTGTCAACCATATCCTCCCATTGCACTTCCTTCAAATGACACCATAATGTTAGTCAATTATTAAAGTCAGTCATCTTCTGTTCATGTTGTAGCATTGTTCATGGAAAACGTAGAATGCTCGATGCAAAGCTTTATCAATTATCTCTCTTTATATTGTTCAGAGAGACATGGCTCAGATTATCTACACCCACATGGACTATGACTGAGTCCTACTGGTATTTGTGGTTCAATGACCTGAGTGCATATGCCACCTGGAGGATCATAGGCTCTAATAGGCAACTGGCTGTGACTCTTCCTTACTCACCCTGGTGAGTGGGACATTTGTTTGGCTCACAATAGGGTGTCCTATGACTAAAGTATTGGGTAGTATAATGGTTAATCTTATGGATTTAGAAGACGAGATGCCATGAGATGTGGATGTTTGTGTCAGGGTGGGTGTTGTTTTTGTAAACTGGTTTGAGGTTACTGATGATACATATTTTAAGTGCAAAGTCAGATAGGCTTTTGAAGTTTAATAAGATTACATTTAAGAGCCTCAGCACATATGGGTCTATGTGTCTGGACAATATTATGCATGGTGGATGTAGTGTCTACATTTCTGACAACCTGTTTTGTACTATAAATGCTTGTATATGAGTGTCTTGTCTCCAGTGACATTGGTAAGTATGGTTTACCTTTACAAAGCCGAATCACAGTGGCTCGAATGCTCATATGAGTGACTCGTAACCACGAAAGTGAAAACAACGATAGTCCTTAATGTTCAACAAACAGTAAATGGAAAAGCAGATTTGCATTTTTTTTTTAACATTATGTCAAAACAAAAATGTAATAACATTTAAAGGCAAGCCTCCTGCACCCCACACCCCCCCTACTTTAACATTTTAACTCAGAGATCGCATTACAGTGGGGAAAGGGACCATTTCCCGATCCCCACTATAGTGCAATCCACCCACAATGTCGAATGTGCAATGAGCGAATGTCAATGTGCATTTGCTCATTGCACATTCAAACCTTTTTCCATTCGGCATTTGCAGATCTTGCAAACAGCCTTTCGCACAATTGCTGTTCGGCCCTTTGCAATATGCACAACTAAAGGTAAACCGGTAAGTAAATCTCTCACAAACCACTATTTTAAGAATTAGCTGGTCATCTTCTCTTTCTCTTCATCCTTTTCAGCACAAGTGAATTGACGTTCCTGTTGTTAGCATGGATAAAAATTATGTACATAAGTCAGACCTTTATAAAACGATGTTTAATTCATGTTTGTGTGTTACATAAAGCAATGTCAATATTACATTTAAAAAAAAAGAAATCCCTCAACCTAGTCACTTCTGTAACCTACATGTATAATGCCAGTTTTAGTAGGCATTGCGATTGATTTCGTAAACAAACAAATAAATAAATAGTAATTACATGTATTAAATGCAGAACAACTACATTGAATTACTTTCTTGTGTTGTCACCATCAAGATCCAAATTCAGAAAGGATTACAGATTAACAAATACAGGAATAGCTCTGAGACATATTACTTCATAAACACACCACTTCAAAAAATTATAGTACAAGTTAGCATAAAGAAGTAAATTTATTTTCTGATATAAATACAGTATATGGCATTAGAAGCCAAATTACTGGTGTACTAGTCCATATACTCCTGCCTCTGGATTATAGGGGCCATGCAGAGGTTGAAAGGATTGTGCACTGCAATATTATAATTATTAGTAAGATACACCTACCTCTTCTTGTGATATCTCAGTGCTTATAAATAACTAATTTCTAGATTTATGGAGGTCACTGAAGTTCTGGATACCTCTGCTAAATACAGGATTCATTTTCCCTGCTACAGAGTGCCTCTAGCATACTCTGTGTACTTTGTGCTGCCATTAAGCATACATAATCACATTGACCTCACATGACACTTGCCTTGGGTTTTAGGAACATGATTATTGTGGCGTCTGTTAGCCTACCTCTGTTTATCGTGTGCACCCAGAGCAGGATCTGCTGTGAGGGAAAGAAAGCCATATTACTGGCCATGCACTTTGATAAGCAATTCTGATGAACAGAGAGTGCATACCCACCTGAGTGAATGAACACACTCTATTATTTTATTTATTTAACATTTGTTTACTGCAAAAGTCTGGCTTGGAACAAGACGATCTTCAGCAGAGGCCTGGAGAGAAATGTTCTAGATGCATGTCTTTGTAATGTGCAATAAAACCAGAGCATCTGGAGGAAACCCACATGACACAGGGAGAACATGCAGACTCTGCACAGAAGGCACCAAGAATCAAACTGCAGAACCTCTTGCTGTGGGGTAGTAATGCAAACCGCTCCACAACTGTGCCATCCCAGCCTTTAGATCCTTTCTAAAAAGTAATAAAATGTGAAAAATGGTCTGCTACTTTATAGGAACCATCATACTACTGAAATCTATTTTTTACAATAATAAGAGGTAAAAATGTGAATATGGGATAGTAGGCAAAAAGCAGGGGGGGGACACACACAAGGGAAGCAGGTGACAAATAAATTCAAGAGGAAGGAGGAAGAATATATCAGTGGTGGGAACAACTGTGAACCATTATCAGGTACAGATGAATATGGTGTCTCTGAATCAAGGTGCAGATCCAGATACTGGCTGGGCTTTCTGGGGATGTTAAAACTTGGCCTAATCACTGGCACTCTTGTAGAAGTTGCTGTTCATAATTGCAAACTAAGGGAAATAAATAACATGACAAACATTACAAAATCAAAACAAAAGGATAGCAACAAAGGAAGGGGGGGACAAAGAGGGAGACATTTCAGTAAATATATGAATGAACTGTATAACATAATTTATATGACTAATTACATAATGGAAAACTACAGATACAACTGCAAAACAAGAAAGACCTTGTTAACCATTCCAGCTGTCTAATATCTTAAGGATCCTGTTCTATCATGTTCGGTCTGGCAAGATGGTCTCAGCAAAACCTTTTGAGGACTAATTAAGGGAGTACACATTCCCAGTGTGTAAAATCCTAGATATTTTCTGTTAACTCCTGGTGCAACCTAAATCCTCAGGTGCTGACAGTGTTTGGCACATGCCACATAGCCACTCAGTGTATGGATTTAGTGCCAATGGCCATCACAAACATTGGACCTGAAGCAAGCACAGTACTACTACTATCACCCAAACTTCCAGTGTGAGTGGTCACAAAGGTAGGTGAGGGCATCCATGTGGATGCCAGTGACACATCTGGTAAAGCCCATCACTCATATGCATCCTGCACACCTACCTGTAGAAAAGGACTTGTTATCACCCATGACACTCTGAGGACAGGCAGTTCCTATAGATGGGGGCATGTACATGAAGCTTGCACTGTCTGATTGGGCTTTGGGTGCCAAGTACTTCACATAAAACCCTACCATAGTGTTGTAACATCTGCTGAGGCTATGTCTCAGCAAACAGACACACAGACCCATACACACACACGCACACACACACACACACACACACACACACACACACACACACACACACACACACACACACACACACACACACACATACACACAATTATACAATATATGGGAGTCATGGGTACTGCATTGATGGCCTTAGATACATTGTTGATTATGTCCATTGCATTACAGATCTCCAAGGAGTCAATGGAGTGGTAAGTTTTAGGATTTATATGCCTTCTTGCTATTTCTCCAGATGGAGCCATTATTTCAATGTGGGTACAGTCTATGTCCCCCAGTACCTCAGGGGAAATTGGATTTATCATACAAGTCCCAGATGTTGCTGGAGCTCTCCTGTACAAAATGAGTAAACCACATCTGTCCTCTCAATGCTATTGTATGGCATATAGGGTCTGGCAGAGTCTCCTTGATGCAGATGTCTGGAAAACTGGCATTGTGTCACCCATTAGTCACTGAAAGGTTTTTGTAAGTAGCATTTTCAAAACTGCAGATACCTTAGTATTTAGTGGGATAGATAATCCACAACTCCAATAGTCCTGTAGATGAGAGTTGACACATATTGTCCAATTTCTGGACTGTGTCTGTATCATATGGTAATGGTCTATAATACTGGTGTCATAAAGCCCATGAAATCTTAAGAGCAATTGCAAAACACCCCACTACTAGGGGTGATGATGTGCAACACAGAGTCTAGTAGCAGTGATTCCATACTGTTGATGATCTGCAACACTGAGTCTAGTAGCAGTGATTCCATACTGTTGATGATGTGCAACACAGAGTGTAGTAGCAGTGATTCCATACTGTTGATGATCTACAACACTGAGTCTAGTAGTAGTGATTCCATACTGTTGATGATCTGCAACACTGAGTCTAGTAACGGTGATTCCATACTGTTGATGATCTGCAACACTGAGTCTAGTAGCAGTGATTCCATACTGTTGATGATGTGCAACACAGAGTCTAGTAGCAGTGATTCCATACGAGTCTAGTAGCAGTGATTCCATACTGTTGATGATGTGCAACACAGAGTCTAGTAGCAGTGATTCCATACTATTGATGATGTGCAACACAGTGTCTAGTAGCAGTGATTCCATACCGCTGATGATCTGCAACACTGAGTCTAGTAGCAGTGATTCCATACCGTTGATGATGTGCAACACAGAGTCTGGTAGCGGTGATTCCATACCATTGCATATAGACACTTGCTAAAGTTGCAACTTCCCTCTAACATCATTCTTCTGTTCTACTGCTGACTGCTGTAATAATTTTATGGTGTTCAAATTTATTTGTGGTGTCATTCCATTCACGGATTTCATTCATTTGTAAATCACTTCACCATATTATTTTCTCTCATTTGTATACACGAAATTCCTCATTTTAATAATGTTGCTCATTATCATGTCACTATACCACCATTAGCATACACTAGAAGCAACTCTATTTCTTGTCCACACCTACTTGTTCCCAGCTTCTTTCTGAATCACATACACCCTGTTTGTGGCTGCTCATTGTGTATAATTGCTGACCAAATCATGTCCAATGTTTCTTAATCCCAGCATTTCAATGTATGCAGATAGAGTACTAACAAAACATATCTGGGTATTCTTTACATGCAGTGTGCATGTGTAACATAACATGGCAGTTTAGCACAGTTCCATGGGTGTTATACAAGGGCTGGGGTCCTCTGGAAAGTGTTTTCCTGGAAAACAAAGAAGTTAGTTATTATCAAGAGACAGACAGGATGAGTACTCCCCTGGGTAAACATTACTGACATGAAACTGGGAACAGTGAGTAACCCTGATTATGACCAGGTCAGTTGATTTTGTGGAAATAGGCTGGAATGCCTGGACAGTGGGTATTGCCACTATAATTAACAGTACGTTGATTTTTTTTTTATATATATTTGATAGACTGGATAACCCAGTTTAAAGCAATCTATTTTCAGGGTTGTCTGTGTATGGTCATCTGACTTGCATAGAGTCACACAGTAGGCTAATGTAGGTGGAAGAATGTGGATGGAATCAAACCCTCTACCTTCAACTACAAGAAGCAGCTCATCAACAACTCAGTGCTTTATTCCTGTCAGGATTAAGAAGAAGGACTTGGAAAACATTTATTACTTTTAACATCAGAATGCAAGAGAGTGAGCAATCAAGCATCTTACATGTGCAGATATATGAGCTCTTTACCACACTTTGATAAGGTCTTGCTAGGTACTGCTGTGTTCACCAGGGTGAAAATGGTGTATAAAGAGATTGGCACTCTGTTGCTAAAGCAAGCAGCCCTATGAAATGAAAGCTAGGGCAGATCTTTGTCACCGAGTACATTCTGGAACGTGATTTTTATTTTCTTTGAACTACATTTATTTGAATCTTCACTGCAGAAAGTCACTTACCCTGAGTTTTCTGATGCACTCGGTAATTACTGTTAATCATTTAAGAACAACTGTTTTCCTTTCATTTTGTTTGCACTTAATCTTTTACAACTTAGCAGCTTTACTTTTTAATGTATGGTTTGTTTTTTCTGTGTTCAGATGTGTATACCACCTGTAGGCTTGATATAAATTGCACTGAAAATCTCCTACATAACCTCTGATGAGCAAGCAGATATTGCAAAAGTGTAACTAGTAGTCACTTTATCACTGAGAAAATTAAGCAATCTGTTTCCCGAAAGCTGTAGTTCCACATTAATATGGCAAAAGCACTTGTTTCATAATTGCTTAACCCTGCCATCTCATCAATAAGGTGGGGATATTAATTCAGGTGTACTCACCTTAATCATGTAACAGACTAAACTGTTTCAGAATGTTGTATATGAAATAGTTACATTTGATAAGCAGGTTAAATCATAACTAAACTGCAGGCCTCACAGATGTACCTTTTTTGAAGGTACATACAAGTTTTCAAGCTCGATATAACCTTAACCTTTAACATAACGTACTGATTTTTACTGCTATGTTCCTATTTTCATTCATTTACCTTTTTATTCTTCTATATTTTTATATAGAATTTATAATATAACTCTCTGTTATAATTATAGCTGTTTAAAACTGTTTTTGATGTCATCATTATTGCTGCATAGGACTGTCTTTATGCTTTTTCTTACATTGTATGTTATTTCCTGGAGCTTTTCTCCCCGGGCCTCTACTGAAAATGGACATATATCCAGTTAGACTAGCCCGGTCATCAAATGTAAAATAAATAAATAAATAAATAAATTGTACATAATTTTCTGAATGTCCCATCACACAGAGTTTTGACTCTGTTTAGTACACAGGAAACCTACATAACTTGCATACTGGTAGCACAAGAAAAAGAGCCAATGTGTTACATTGCGTACCCATTTCAGAGTTTTATCAATAAATGCAGTGACTGCTGCCTTTGAAAAACAAATGCCTGTGTTGCATTAAAAATGGTGTGCTGAAGACATTGCCATATTTCCTAAACTAGATAGACTCTTAGGTGGTTCATAAGTACATACTAGGCTATTGATGCATGAGGATCTTTAGAAGACTAGCCATACATTGCCATGAGTTTTTTTACTCCTAATATTTTAAGTATGAAAAACCCAAATACGAGCAAAACATTTATATGTTGCTCCACCCATGAGGGATGAGGGTAATATTTTGGGGGGTGCCCATCTGTTCATCCAGATATTGTTTGAATAATGTAAAAGAAGTATTTACCTTTATGTGGAGAGAAAGATGATTTCAGGACATAGTATTCAGTGGGATACATAGCAATTCCTCTAACATGTTCTGTCTATGTTGCAAAAGAGAATGAGGTCTCTTGAGTATGTGCTTATGTCATTATTAAACTTGCAAATGTACAGCAGGTCTGACAGGACAGTGTCTGTTGAGGCTCTGTACATGAGGCAGAGATCACCCCCTAATAGCCTGTATGACACTTGGAAGAGGAATGAAACTTGCAGATACATGACTGACAAAGTTTTGAAGACATAGACCCTTGGTTTTCTTAGTAAGAAGCATTGTGGATGTTGAAGTTGTGTCAAATATTTAGACAAGTACATATTGAAAGGTACCCAATGATCAGGCTGATGAGTGCCAAATGCAGTGGAATGATCACATCACTGGACCTGAATGCCATACCCTTAGTTATAAGCTGTGTACTGAAAAGGACCTTCTTATAATGGTGGATATGTGGTGATCAATGGACACTTCTTTGCAATATAGGTCCCTAAGTCCTTAACTATAGGATCAGTTTTCAGGAGTGTGTTGTGAATGTGATGGTTACAAGAAACTTCTCACTTACCAAAATATGCTATTATACGTTTCTTTGTGTTTAGTTTAATCTATGGTTTTGATACCAACCACTGGTTTTGGAAAGCCCCTCTTGGAGAATATCGGTGTCCTCTGAAGAGTTTATGATGGCGCTGAGTTTACTGTCATCTTCAATACTTGGTCAGCCTTAAGCACTTAACAGTAGATTGGTTCTGCATCAGGGAATGGCTGGCAAAAACAGCAACAGAACAGCAAACCTAACTGATAGAAGAAATCCTTTACAATATGATCTTGCTGAGCAGACCATATCATAATACTACACATCAATGACTACGTAATGGATGCTGAAGATCAGACATTTCTGAATATCTCTTCAAATAACGCACACTATACTGACTTGAAAAATGTCAACACCTTCACAAATGTTGAAGACTTAAGCAGATACTACAAAATATATTACTAAAATGCAACATGTTCAGATTATATTAAAAAATATTGGTTTCTGTATTAATTAATTCATTTATTAATTCTTTATTTCAACAAATAAAGTAAAACAATTAAAAATCAATATGGATGTTGCTATGCTACACAACCAAAAAGTCAGAAATATGATTGCATAAAACATACTTTTGGGGTCAGTGGGAGTTTGCACACATGCAGGGCATCTACATCTCATTTTTTACCTCCCTGTATCTTCTCTGTCATCAAGAATAGTTATCTTTTTTGACATCATTCAGTACAGGTCTTTCTTGCCTGAATAGTTGAAAGTGGCATATTGTACATGCCTCCATGGAGTAAACAGAGCTGGATCTTGGTCATATGGAGCCCTAGACAAGGTAATGGACTTGGGTCTCCCAAAGAAACCAAACTAATATCCCACAATTTGTCTGTCTCTGCCAAATTGCTATAAAATAGTGTTCAAACCTGTCAACATTCATACTATTTTCAGCTTTCCTTTTACTTTAGCCTTTGATATTTGGATTTAATGTAAAACATGTATTTCAAATTTTACAACAAAAATACTTATAGCCATTTGTTAAACAAAACAAAATACCCTCATATTAGAAACACACTGCATAACCAGCAGCAAACTTATTTTTCCTTGAATGTCACTTTTTATTGACAATTTATCAAGAAACTCATTAAAGTAGAAGAGATATGTTGGAATTCATTGTCAAATAGCATACAGTGAAGCATTAATTAGAAGCTATGTGAGGAGTGCACAGATTCTAAAGGCAAATATGTAATGCAGTTGCTAACAGCCTGGGACCGCCCACTGAATGCAAACATCCCTTTTCAGTGGCGGTCCAGGAACATTATCTTTAAAAGTGACTTGGTCAGAGTCACACAGCAGACAAATGAAGGTTGAGTGAATCAAATCTTCCACTACAGGAAGTAGCTCATTGACAGATCACAGCCTTAATCATCTGCACTATGCACCAGGAAATTGTTGTAGCCCAACACAGTGCATTCCACACCGATGTGTCTGAAAAAAAACACAATCATATTTAAACCAGTAAAGAGACCAGAGTTGTGTCTCTTATGATTTACAAAGAAATTACATTTTCCCCACCCTCTGACAGTGGTGCTACTGTGTTTTAAACTCAACTGTCTCTTCTATTGCCCACCTCTTTTGTTAATTTGACCACATATTTCTTTCCCTCTCATCCATCCTTCATTGGCTATTATCTGTAAGCACAAAATTATCATTTTATGATGTCATTCCCCTTTCCACTATTTAAACTTATTGGCTCTCCTACTCTATTCTATAAAGCTGGAGCACTTAGATCACAACCCCGTCCAATGTACCTTGTTCTTTTAAAATGAATGTCTCTTCCTTTAAATTTCTAAAGTTTGGGTTAACCCTGTTTCATATCTAGCTGCATAGTGCACACTGCAGCTCTTAGGATATTAACTCAGTTTTTCCATTTAACTTTTAAAATCTGCAACATCTGGTCCAGGAATACCAATCAATGGAGAACCCGCATACTGCTTCTTGGTAGTCATCTTTTGATTGGTGTTTTTGTTTTGCCACAGCAAGCCTACGGACACCTGCATCACCTGGGGCAAGACTGTTGATCACCAAAGAGCCTGTGCCCTGCTTTTAATCTTGAGAGTGATACTACTGTTTTGTTTCTGGTGAGATAACAGGCAACTGGGCATTGTATCCCAGCAGCTTAAAGCTGTGATGAGATCAGCACTAATAGTAGCCAAGTTGTAGTCAAATAGGTGAATCCCTACTATTCATCATAATGGGCAAAGCTAAATCTTTTTTTGTTTGTTTGTTTTCTGTATGTACTGCTTGATTAGCTATGATCTAACTTCAGAATAACTCTCTAATACTTCATCTATAAATCATTGGGGTCTACTTTAATAATTTCCCCTCAAGTGTCTTGAACTACCTGTATAGATTCAGGCACATTGAGTTGTCATTTTATTCTGTAAAAGTACCCTTGAAAGTTCATCAATACCTATTTTCACAGAGTGCAACTAGTTTGCAGTCACAAGCACTTCCCCAAGAATTGCAAACCAGATACTCCTGACTTTATATTTTTTATACTTATATGTACCCGTCTAATCAATAAAAAGGGTCTGTTGCCATGGGTATTATTAACTTTCTCACTATCACAATTACAAGCTTGGGGAATTTGAGTACTCTAAGGCAATGTAGGAATTAACTCATGTTTACTGACAGCCATCAACTGATAAAGTATGTCAGAGATGTATTTATACACTGTCACTACAGGCAAATCTGTCACATAAAAGCACTCCTATTATCAATCCAGTTGACAGCAGTAAACACTCTGCACCCATCACACATAGTACAAAGCAGACACATAGACCCACATATGCTGAACACTTAAATCTAACCTTTGTTAACCCCAAAGATCTTCTAGATAAAGTACATATAACAAATGCCATCAGCAGAGCCAAATGTGCTATTTCAAAACAGCACCAACATCAAGACATAAAGCCACATCTCAAAGATCCTCCATTTCTAAACACATAAGGCAAGCCACCATGCAATCCAACATTCTGATCATTGGAGACTCCATTGTGAAAAACACTGATGTCCCTCTCATCAGGATGAGTAAAGAGAAAGTCATGCTCACTTGCTTATCAGGGGCCAGCATCTGCCATATTATGCATGCACTCTGGCCATTGGACCACATGGAGTAGTGTGCCTCGGTCATATTTCATGTGGGTGTAAATTACTTGAGATGCACCTCCCTAGACTATATGAAGAGGGACATCATGCAGCTTTTGGAATATGTGTCTCAGACTAGTATGAGCCTAGAACTGAGAAGCATTTTACCTTCTCTAAGTATAATGCACGATATGAACAGAAGATGACTGACTTTAGTAATTGGCTCAGTTTCTGGTGTCATTCTAAGGGTGTGCAGTATTTATCACCATAAAAGGAGATGGTCAAAAGGTCATGCTGCTTTGCCAGGGATGGTCTGCATCTCTCCCTTGCAGGTTTTTGAATATTAGCTAAAACTTTGTCCTCCTCTATAGTGCCTTTTTTAGGCATTGCCAAACTGAAAGTACTTTTCACATAACAAATCAAAACCAAGAAAATTTAAAGTTGTCACTGCTCAATGCTAGGTGACTAAACAAAAAAACTCTCCACTCCTTACAAGCTGTCTTCACTCTAGAAAATGTTGACAACTGTGCAGTCTGAAAGACACAGTTTAATGCTGTGTAGAGCACCCCAGCAGTGCAAGGCTATAATGACTTTTACACATTTAGAGCAACTACTACACAGACAAGGACTAAAGGTGCAGGTGTCTTGATTTACATCAAGAATAAATATACCTCAAGACCGGTCAATCAAGGTGATGCACTTGAACTTCTCCACATTCAAATTGACATAGGCCAAGTTCCATACCACTTCCTTGCAAGCTAAAGATCCCCCTCTATGACCAAAATAAACCCACAAAATATACTTAAGCTTACTGGAAACCCTAACCATCCAATCCCATACCATATTCATGGTGACTTTAATTACTCTAGTATTAACTGGGAATCAAATATGACACCAAACATACAGACACAGAGATTCCTTGGTTTTGTAAATACAACTGTCCGAGAACAGATTGTCGCTATACTGACCAGGGGTGGAAACATATTGGATCTGATCCTCACTAATATGGGACAGCACTGCACACCTCCTGATATAAAGTCAGACTGCAAAATGGTCTCTTCTGAAGTAAAAATAAAACCTAGAAGCCCCGGCTAACCCCTGAATGTTCAGGAACTCTTCTACTTTAAAGTGATCACCTGGCAAAATTTCAAGTTCCCCTAAACCCTGAAAACACTGCCATATGTGCTGAACTATTAATAGAAACCCTTTACAAACATATAAATAGCTGCTTAGTGGTAGCCGTGCCCACTAGGAATAAGTACAGAACTAATTACAAAAAAAAAACAAGCTAGTGTGGTGGATTCCCTACATCAATAGGCTGTATAACAGAAGGAAGAAAATCATGGCAAAAATTTGGAGATGTAGTACTCAGCAGGATAAACATGTTCTCATCAAACTAAACAAATGTCTCAGAAGACAAATAAAGTCCACTAATGCCAAATTTGATGTAAATTTGGCCTCCCAGGCCAAGAAAAAATACAAGGCATTCTTTAGCTGTGTTTACAGCCTCAAAGGCACTGCACAATTGTGTGCAGACCTCATGGTTAATGAAGCCACCCATACTGATCAAGAAAATATATCAAACCTACTGGCAGAAAAATTTAGCTCTAACATTATCCTTCCCCCAACCTCCTCTCAGGGAATGCCATCAAATATAACGCCACTTATTATCATTGGGGAACAGGTCCTCAATGTTCACTCTCAGGCCAAGAGCACTGCATCCAATTAATATACCAGAATGCCTTCTAAATAGCATAAAATATGACTTATGAGGACCTCTTGATCAACATTTAACCATGGCCTCTAAACAGGCTTTGTGCCTTATTAATGGATAACAGCAAATGTCATCTCTCTGCACAAAGGCAGGCCATCTACAGACCCTGGTAACTACAGACCCATGAGTCTGAATAGTCTTATATGCAAAGCTATGGAATGTATTATCATGGAAATGATCACTGATAACACAGGAACCTCCAGGCATTGGACCCAATGCAGTTTGATTTTGTCAAGAGCAGGTCTTGTCTAATGAAGCTGTTGGACCTATTTCAGTAGGTCAGAATTGCAATGGATGAGGGAAAATAGTTCACACAGCCTACGTTGACCTCTCCAAGGCATTTGACATGATACCTTACTTGGGCATTGTTGACAAACTCAAGATGTTAGGTACAAACCCTTGTGACTCCTTGTGGATAGCCAACTGGCTCACAGACTGGTCCAAGGAAGTTAGAATTGGGGAGTCCACCTCTACAAAGAGGCTGGTCACAAGTGGAGTCCCTTAAGTATCAGTCCTGGGAGCACTCCTTTTTGGCATCTGCTTCTATGAGATCAAGGCCAACAATGTCAAGGGCCTCTGGCTGATTCATAAATTTCCCTCACTGACACTTATATTCACCTGTTAGGGGTGATACAGAAAAATATCTTGTGTGAAGGCGAAAGACTAAAAATAAATGCCAAGAAATGCATTATAGTTTCCTTACGGAAGTCATCCACCCTTGGTAACTTTCATAATGATAACAACTCCCTTAGATTCAACCTAGTAATCTGGGAATTGGGGACACATGTAGGCAGCAATCTAGTCTTCGACCATCATGTCAACAATAGTGAAGAAATCATTCTATGTTGTGCAACGTATAAACAAAGGTATGGCATCTAGATCCATGGAGGTCATTGTTCGACTGTAATTGACATTCATCAGACCTGTCTTTGGGTACACTGCCCCCTTTGGTATGTACCTAACTAGGCATATCCAACAACTGAAATGTCTTCAGAGGTTCATCACTAAAAGAATTAAGGACACCAGTAGCATAACCAAAGCAGACCACCTCAAAGTCCTGTCCCTGTATTCTGTCCCTTGCAGGCTGTTGAGGGGAGAAATATGCCTGGCATACAAGACATTGTTGGATCCCCAACTTGCTGCACCTCCTAAATATATAGACAAGGATTACCTATACTAAAGACTTGCTTGTGATACAAATTGAACCTGCTGTAGGCACAGGTATGCATCCCAGAGGCTACCTCTTCTCTTGAACAGGCTCTCCATCCATGTGTAGCAGAGCTGCTCCTTAACCCAATTCAAGTGTACCTTGGACAATAAGATGAGGATTAGGAAATTAACCCCTGGTGTGGAATCTATGTCTCTAATGGACACAGATATCCTGGAAAACTGTAAGTGTTTCGGCTCCCAAGCCCCTGCTTAAACTTATCCAGGGTACCAAAACTTACCAGAGACTTTGGATCTATAGCTCAGCTTAAAAAGGCCACAGTGGCTGCTAGCCTAGTGCACACATATGAACCTATAAATTTAAAACATATTCATATTTAGAACTTTAACATTAAATCAATTGACATCATTCTGTCCAATTGATACAAAGCCAAATAATAATCATAGTGTCAACAGTCAACAAAATGGAAACAATGTACTGTATCCAAAAACATAGCTTATATAATGATGTTCCTGTTTACTACAATTGATTCCTTCCTTTATATCATAACCACTTTGGAATGGAAGTACCAAGTATTTACACACACACACACACACACACACACACACACACACACACACACACACACACACACACACACACACACTCATGCACACATATAAACAGATGTGACCATCAATTAAAACACCTTGTATAACTGCATACATCTCAAATGTTGGCTTACAATAAACTGAATGAACAAAAACATAAACATTAACCACAAGTACAGTGCAACCCATTTCACTCCATTGCCCCTCATACCTCTTAAAGTATCAGAAACAAACACCCATAATGAGGAAGAGATTTTAAATATTGGTCTAATATAATTTGAATGTTACTAGTATATTAGCTTTTCTGTTGGCAAACATTTTCTAAGGGTATGTAATTTGAAGCCTACGTGTTTATGATTGTTTAGTGACTGCAGTCCACAACACTTTATGTGAAAGTCACATACCATGAATATGAGGATAATATCAGGAAGAGGTGAGAACTATGGCCTCTGAAAACACATACATGAAGACACACATACACATAGACACAATCATCCATTACAGCCACTTGTATGACTGCACAACTTAAATAAGTGTTTGAAAGCAAGGGAATGATTAAATCCATAAACAGTGGCTCAGAAATGTATCTCATTTCACTGCTATCAGAACTATACAGTGACCCACTGCACCTCTCCTGTCTTCTTAACTTGTAGTTCAAAAATCAGAGACAAAGACCCAAAATCAGGAACAGATTTTAAATTTGCTTGAATAATAACATCTACTTTTGCAACCATATTTGGACGTCAACAAAATCTAGAACTCACATATGTGTCATTATTTAGTAACTGCAATCAGCAGCAATTTGCCATAAAACCACAAATGTACAAGTTACTGACTAACATATCTCAATTTCCTTGCTAAGGAATTCTGGATAAATAAAAAAATAATGATGGGACAAAGGGCCTAAACGGTACAATTTATAAATATTAACGTACTCATTTATTAGCCAGGCCGATCCACTGAGCAAAGTGCCCCATTTTGTGGATGACACAGAAGCACTGTCTGGTTAATTGACATGCTTAACATCACACTCTTTACAAATAGACATGGAAGAATTCATAATCTGTACTTTAGACTACAGGAAGTTCATTAATAGCTCAGAGTCTTAAGGTTCCGATAACTCTTAATTCACTTAAAAAAGTTAGCAGAGCAACAGCCATTGCACGGGCATGCATTTTCTGAACAATAAGAACTATGAAATTCTAACAACTATCATTATTCATGGGCTGTAATCCTCAGTGATTTACCATAAATAGATGTAAATAAAAGAAAAGGCATAAACATAAAACAGAGTCAGATATGTTCTGAAAAATCAGAGACAGGTAAGAGACAAACTATTCTATTTCACTTAAAAGGTAAGATAAAAAAACTTGCTTTTGCACTGACATATATTTTGCAGAGGAATTAAGAACCTCTATTAGCTGTTATTATTGACGGACAGTAATCCTTATGGATTTACCAGAAAATAAACAAGTTCATGGAAGTCACTGCAGAGAATTAAGGCTTAAGTTCTTAATGAGCTGCCTCAAGTAAACAAGTGTACAGAGTATGACTCTTTTTTTCCTCCATTTGCCTAATGTGCAACTATGTGCATATCATTTAACCAGGCAGTTTTCCTGGGTTGGCCCAGAAAAGTTGGGTCACCTTATTAACACACAGATTGCATAGGACATAATTATGAGACAGAAAGAGAGATGCTCATGTGCATTTTCTTAAATGATAAAAACTATGAAACTACTATAAATCTGTGTGTCCACATTTACTGACTTTTATCCTTTGTGATTTACCAGGAATGCTGTATGATGTCCAAGATAAAGTTCATTAATCATGAATCAAGAACTAAGCGAGGATATTTGTGCAATCATTAAGTACATTTCATCAATAAAGAAATGAGCCAGAAGATTGTGCAATCATAATTACGAATCAATCCCAGTTAAACTTTGTCAAACAAGGATAGAGGCAGCAGCTTTGTGCAATACTAAAATGGACAAGGAGGTCCCACACAAGCACACACAGACACACAAATACAAATGAAACATTTTCAAAAGAATACTGCAGGAGATGTGCTACTCTGCAATCATGTACTAGGTCCTTGGTTTCCTTCAAATCTTTTGGGAGGGACTAACCTAAAAAGTGATAAATAATATTGTGAACATTCAAAGCAACAAATTGATGGAAAGTGTACAAACATATGACCTTGCCATATCAGCAGTGTCTGGTGCTGTGTGTCCATAAAAGTGCATGATCAGCTATATTTAAGTGTTTTTTTCTTCCATCAAAGAGTAAAAATAAAAAGCTTATCATATAAGAGACTATTACGTTCAGTATATAAGATAACAAAAACTAATCAACAATGCTTAATGTAATAAAATAGCCTGGAGCAGTATATTGGATAGACAACCATGGGCCCATTTAGATAAAGGCCAGTAGTAGCTGCCCAAATCACAGCTATTATAATCCACCACTACGTTCAGGACAAGTTTACATTTTACAGTAACATTACATTAAAATTACCTTCAAAGTATATTTGTCCTTCATGTAAATGCTTTATCATTCATAACAGCTAAATAATCTCATTCAAACATTTGAAGTTCCTACAAAAATATGTTAAATTGATAGTTCTCCAGCTTCTACAGCCATTACAAAAATGCATTCATTCATTCATTCATTCATTCATTCATTCATTCAGTCATTCATTCATTTTTCTGAATTCCCACCCTGCGCTGCAGGCTCACAAGAAGCCAAGATGTATCCCAACAAGCACAGAGCATGAAAAAATATTGCATGGAATGCCAGTCTGTCACAGGGTGCACATGTGTAGGCAATGTGTTGTGTCAATAGTTCATCTAATAAAATATCTCTAGGATGTGGAAGGAACTGGAGACTCCAGCAAAAGCAAGCTGGGCCCAGTGTGGATGTGATGTCCCTGCACTGGCCCAGTAATCAAGGAGCCTCAATCTTCACCAATAGGACTAGTGAAGGACATGCACGTTGGGAGGATGACAAGTACACAAATGGTAAAGTACAATTTCCCTTATGAGCACACACAGATCACAGTGATTCTGGGGCTGGTTTCTCCCTCTTTCTCCAGATCCCCAATAAGACCCCAATGGCACAGCTACAAGGTTAAGATCTAAGTCGAGTGGTCAAGCCAAACCTCCAGTACCCTCTCTGTCCAACCAGTGCTTCATGTCCCTGCCCAAATAGCTCATACACACACACACACACACACACACACACACACACACACACACACACACACACACACACACACACACACACACACACACACACACACACACACACACACACACACACACACACACACTTTGCAATTTGATTCATATACAACCACACAAACACTCCTGGGGAAGACTGGCACAGGTTTAAAAGCTAAGCCCCCTTCTGTACAGACTATATGATAGTAATCACTGCCACCAAACACCCTTACTTATCAGCTACTATAAGGCACTTCCCAAAGGGTGACCAATTCTACTGTGTAATGGTACTATTATCCAAATGGTAAGTGTAACCAAGAAGTTTAAGGCTATTTAAGAGTTGCCTATACAATATAACCAAATACATATGCAAATACTGTAAGAGCCTAAATATCTCTAAACAAACCAGCCACAATTAAAAGGTTTAAATACATGTAATAATAAATAATAAAAGACCATGCTCTACCGCAGCTGATAATCTTCTACCACACTACCTCAGACTAGCTGCTAATTCAATCGCCTACCCAATCAGTATCCTTATAAATAGGTCTTTATCTGAATCAGATGTACCTACCATATGGAAACAATCTCACATTATCCCCATCCACAAAGGAGGCAACTCTTTTGGTCTATCCAATTTCTGCCCTATATCCATCTTGTCACCCATATCCAAAGTTCTTGAGAGGGGTATCCATCAGCAGGTAATGCAATATCTATTGCAAAATAATCTTTTATCCAAAACCCATCATGGCCTCCGACCCAGCCATAGCACAGCTACAGCTCTATTGTCTTTTACAGACACCGTAAACAAGGACAGAGATGCAGGATACTATACAGCCTCAGTATTCCTTGATCTCTCCAAGGTCTTTGGCACAGTGTCTCACCCCTTACTATTAAACACACTGTCTAACTTAGACTTCTCACATAACACAGTAAAATGGTTTCAGAGCTACCTCAAGGATCATAAGCAGTGAAATGATCCATTGAACTCTCGCCCTTTCTCCACAACCCTACTGGAGTCCCACATGGTTCTATCCTAGGACCCCTACTCTTCAACATTTTCACAAACAACCTTCCCACTGCTTCTCACCCTGGCACTCTCATTCAATATGCTGATGATTCCACCATGATGTGTACTGCTCAATCACTACCAGAACTACTTTCACAATCTCAACAGTCCTTTACTGCAGTTAAATCCTGGCTAAGGCATGCCTAACTCTTTATTAATCCAAAGAAGACAAAACTAGCCCTCTTTCATCCCAAGAAAAACTCCCCTGTCACTGATCATTAACATCCTTGCATCTGCCAATACTGTCATAGAAACAGTGCAGGAAACAAAACTTCTAGGAGTTATCATTGACAATAAACTTTAATTTGACCCCCATATCCACCAAAATATGTAGAAAACTCATCAAAAACTGGGACTCGTATATAGAAACAAAACATTTCTTTACTGCAGCAATCAAAACTACCCTTGCAAAAATATTTTTACTTCCCTCCTTTCTTTATGGTGCCCGTATCCTAACTAACTTACAAACTTCTACCATAAACAAGATGGGACAGTGCTACAACAAAGTTGAAAAGTTTGCCAAAAACTCTAAATACCACACACACCACTGTAAACCACTCCTAGAATTAAACTGGCTTGAACTCCCCAAACAACTTGCCTTTATTCAGCTATCCACCTTGCCCAACCTTGTTTTCAAGCCTACTGCCTGCCCGGCACTAGCCAATCTAGTCATTCCTTACACACCAAATCAGTCTCTATGATCAGAAGACAAGGATCTCTTGGCTATCTCAAAACCCACAAGAAAACCAGGTCACTGTCTGTATTCATACTCTGTCTCTATACTTTGGAATTTACTACCTCTGTCTACCTGGTCTATGCCTGGCCTAACCCATTTCAAAGCCTCTTTAAAAAAATCACCTCAGAAAGACATGGCTCTGCTCCTACATAAAGCATGCCTGATACTCAGTTTGAAGATATGTGAAGGCTGCCAGCCTAGCTAGCTAGAATTTTGTAGATAATCCTGTGTCATTGTAAATATGAATATAATCTACAGGCTTGTCCTCCTAAATGTAAGAAAATTGTGTTAAATGTTGAACTTCAAAAATGTAACCACAGTGCACTCTGCTGGAGGAAAGCTGATAAGTCAAGCATTGTATGACTGTTTGATCTCAAAGCTCTGAGGCATAATGTCTGGACTGAGGAATTCCTTCTATTGTTTTGAGACCAGAGTTATTTGCTAGATTTTACATATATAATATATTTTATTGCTGTGGGATCCTAGCAGCTGCAAGATCAAAGATATGTTAAACTCTGAGTTTCTGTTAGCCTGGGAACTAGAGAAGAATGATGTAATCTAAAATGCATCAGCAGTGAGGCATTACCAATTTAAGAGATCTCAGAGAGAAAGAGAGAGCATATTGCATTTGTCTTCAGCACTGGCCACTCATTAGTACTCTACCTTTGCTACATATGTAAGTTTATTTAGAACTGTAATTGCTCTTAGAATTAAATAGGAATTTAATCAGATTTAGTCTAGCTGTTTT
This sequence comes from Protopterus annectens, assembly GCF_019279795.1. NCBI lineage: Eukaryota > Metazoa > Chordata > Ceratodontiformes > Protopteridae > Protopterus > Protopterus annectens. The sequence continues at coordinate 1,918,260,113 of NC_056729.1, forward strand.
CTATATTTATGTCAGACTATTCTATAGTATTATTTCAGGCATTTTCCTGTGATCTCTGAACTCTTGGCTAGCACTGTGTTGAACTAAGAAGATTTGTCTTGTGTTTTTATTATTTATTATTAAATATTTGTGAACCTTTCAACTGTGGTTGTTTTGTGTAGAGATCATTTAAGCTCTAGAGTACATTGCATGTATATAGTGATACTGTAAAAAGACACTCCAAATAAGCCTTGCTTTTTTTCACACTTACTAAATGGATAATAATATTGCACAGTAATAACTGGACAACTTGTGGCAATGTCCAAAAGTCCCTGGGCCTCCCCAGTGGTGCTGTTGCCAAAGAAGGATGGCAGCACCAGGTTCTGTGTGGACTACAGAAAATTAAATAGTCACACAGAGTCAGATGCTTACCCCATGCGTTGGATTGATGAGGCCCTAGAGCAGCTGGGTGGGGCTAAGTATCTTACCACCGTTGATCTTGCCAAGGGTTACTGGCAAGTGCCCTTGAATCCCATTGCTAGAGAAAGGTCAGTCTTTGTGACTCCATTTGGCTTGTATGAGTTCACAAAGATGTCCTTTGGGTTGAAAAATACCCCAGCAACTTTTCAGAGGCTGGTAGATCATATCCTAGCAGGAGCAGGAGAGTTTGCCCTTGCTTACTCAGATGATTTTGCCATCTACAGCCATTCCTGGCAAGAGCACCTTCAACATATCAGGGAGGTGCTAGGCAGAGTACAGAGGGTGGTGTTGACCATTAAGCTGAGCAAATGTCAGGAGTGGTAAGATCAGTCCAGAACCTGTCACCAAGGCCATTGATGAGGGAAAGGCAGTCCATACAGCCTACCTTGACCTTGCAAAGGCTTTCGACACAATACCCCACTCGGGTATTGTAGAAAAACTTACCAGCTTAAATGTAAACCCATATGTCACAAGATGGGTTGCAAACTGGCTTAAGGACAGAACCCACAAGGTTAGAGTTGCTGGCTGTGTCAGACTCAAGCCGGTCACAAGTGGTGTCCCACAGGGCTCGGTCCTTGGCCTCTATTGTTTGGCATCTACTTCTCAGAAGTACAGGCCAGCATGGGAGGACTTTGGCTGACAAAGTTTGCAGACGACTGCAAACTGGGCGCCATAGTGAAAGTGCATCGGACACGGATATCCTTCAGAAGGGACTCACGGAAACAGATAGCTGGTGCCAGAGCCATGGCCTGAAGTTAAACGCCAAAAATGTATAGTCATACCTTCGGGAAAACAAGGTAACCCAAGCTACCATATAGGTGGCAATCCACTAAGCACAGAAGAGGTTATCAGGACCTGGGGACCCAGGTTGACAGTGGCCTTTTGACACTCACATTGCTAAAGTGGTTAGAAAGACCTTCTACATTGCCCACCTGATCATGAAGGATTCACATCCAGATCTAGTGAGGTCATTGTTTCTGTACTCTTCACTTATCAGACCAATGATCGAGTACAATGCCCCATTCGGATGTATCTCACCAGACATCTGCAGCAATTGGAGAGACCCCAAAAGTTCCTCACCAAAAGGATAAGGACTCCAAAATCTGTCATATGCTGCCAGATTGAAGAAACTCCAGCTCTATTCAGTCACATACCGTCTGCTCAGAGGTGACATGTGCCTGACATACAAGGCCATGTCCAACCGAATGAATGGACATGCTCCACCTCAAAAATCCAAATCCACCAAAACCACTAGAGCAAGCGACTTAAACCTTAGCACGGATATAAATAGGACGTGCTGGAGGGATAGATTTATCACTCAGAGACTCCCTATGCTGTGGAATAAAATCCCGGTCCATGTGAGGCAGAGCACCTCGCTGACTCTGTTCAAGAGAAATCTAGACCTGTGGATGGGAGATCGTAGTTTACCCCTGAATCATCTCTGTGTCACTGCTGGACAGAGGCACAACAAACTAATGGGCACAGTATTTTTCATATAATGTAAGCCACAAAAATTTGGGCTAGGCTTATAAATGCCTTAGGGCAGATAGCCTAGTATAAACCTATGAACCTATGAACCTATGAACCAAAGTGGCAGTCATTTAGGCATGACCTGAACCTGTTAGCAAAAAGCAGGTGAGGGCATTCTTAGGGACAGCAGAGTACTACAAAAAGTCTTTTATCCCCAGTGGTGCTGTTGCCAAAGAGGGATGGCAACACCAGGTTCTGTGTGTACTACAGAACATTAAATAGTTGCACAGAGTCAGATGCTTACCCCATGCCTAGGACAGATGAGGCCCTAGAGCAGCTGGGTGGGGCTAAGTATCTTGCCACCGTTGATCTTGACAAGGGTTAATGGCAAGTGCCCTTGACTCCCAGTGCTAGAGAAAGGTCAGCCTTTGTGACTTCTTTTGGCTTGTATGAGATCACAAAGATGTCCTTTGGGATGAAAAATGCCCCAGCGACTTTCCAGATGCTGGTAGATCATATCCTAGCAGGAGCAGGAGAGTTTGCCCTTGCTTACTCAGATGATCTTGCCATCTACAGCCATTCCTGGCAAGAGCACCTTCAACATGTCAGGGAGGTGCTAGGCAGAGTACAGAGGGCAGGGTTGACCATTAAGCCGAGCAAATGTCAGGTGGGTATGGCAGAGGTCTCCTGCCTGGGACATAGAGTGGGGAGTGGTAAGATCAGTCCAGAACCTGCCAATTTGGCAGTCATTCAGGCATGGCCTGAACCTGTTAGCAAAAAGCAGGTGAAGGCATTCTTAGGGACAGCAGAGTACTACAAAAAGTCTTTCATCCCCAGTTATAGTACCATAGCTGCTCCCCTACACAGACCTGACAAGGAAGAACATGCCAGATGAGGTAATGTGGACTCCAGCATGTGAGCAGGCATTTCAGGAGCTTAGATAAGCTTTGGGAGGCCCCCTGTGTTAGTCAGTCCAGATTACAGCAAATAATTTGTTGTGCAGGTGGCTGCTTCAAACCATGGGGTGGGTCTGTACTTAGACAAATTTCTTCAGAGGGAGAAGAGCACCTAGTGGTTTATCTCAGTCGTAGACTTCAACTCAGGGAGGAATGCTTGCTGTTTTTCACACTTACTAAATGGATAATAATATTGCACAGTAATAATTGGACACCCTTTGGTAAGGGCCTTTTTAGTAGCTGTTAAGCGTAGTTGGTGTTATTGCTACCTTATAGCCTGGCAGGAGGGGGCATAGCTGGACATCCTGTGCCAGCCTTCCCCAGGAGTGTCTGTTTGTATATAAACCAAATCTCAAAGTGTGTGTATGTCAGCTACTTGGGCAGGGACACGAAGTGCTGGTTGGACAGAGAGGGCACTGGAGGTTTTGGCTTCACTACTCAGCTGAGATCTGTACCCTATAGCTATGCCTGTGGGGAGCCTTATTGGGGATCTGGAGAGAAAGGAAGAAAACAGCCCCAGACTGACTGTGACTTCTGTGTGCTCTTAAGGGAAATTGTACTTTACTGTGTGTGTGTATTTGCCATCATTCCCAATGTGGATGCCCCTCACTGGTGTTAGTGCTGATGATTGAGGCTCCTTGATTACTGGGCCAGTGCACAGGCATTGCACTCAGCACTTCCACTTCTTCTGCACTAGCCTCATGCTCCTCTTCTGTCACATTTCAATCCTTCACAGTCTACAAGATCCTAAGGCCCTTCTAACTCTTTCTCTGTTTCTATACCATATACTTAAGCTACTACTCAGGCTGTATTGCTTATATTATTTTTAATGCTGTCACTATCTTTCTGCATCACTAACTTTCTGACTATTATTTTCTTAACTGAAATTAACATTCTATTTATTTATTTTTTTTTTTCATGTACCATAGTAGTCAATATCACACATTGCTCTACCGATGTACTATTTTTTTTTGGACACTACATCATGTATAGCAAGTGACTATTATTCTCCATAACGTTTTTAACTCTATAGAATCATCTAGATGTGTAGTATATATTGTAACATAGTTTTTTCTTTCAACTTATTTTGTATAGTATTTCTAATGTGATTTGTACTGTATTGGATTTTACTGTATTTTTATTCATAGGTTCATAGGTTCATAGGTTCATAGGTTCATACTAGGCTATCTGCCCTAGGGCATTTATAAGCCCAGCCAGAATGTGTTTGGCTTTTGCCACCCATTTTAAATTTATTTTGCTATGCCCTTTTTCGAGGTTAGTATACTGTGCTTCTATCTAACAGTGACACAGAAGTGATACCCGGGGTAAACCTACGATCTCCCATCCACTCATCAAGATTCCTCTTGAAGAGAGTCAATGAGGGACTCTGCCTAACCTGGACTGGGATTTTATTCCAGAGTGAAGGGAGCCTCTGGGTTATGAATCTGTCCCTCCAGCATGTCCTATTTATTTCAGTGCTGAGGTTCAAGTCTCTCAGCGTAGCTCGATGGGATTTGGATTTTCTGAGGTGCAGCATGTCCATTAATTCCCGGTTGGACATGGCTTTATACGCCAGGAACAGATCTCCTCTGAACAGGCGTATGCCACTGAGTAGAGCTGGAGTTTCTTTAACCGGGCAGCATATGGCATCTGTTTGAGACCTTTTGATCCTCTTGGTGAGGTACGTTTGGGGTCTTTCCAGTTGCTGCAGGTGTCTGGTAAGGTACATCCCAAAAGGGCATTGTACTCAATTATGGGCCTGATGAGGGATGAGTAAAGAGGCACGATGACCTCCCCTGATCTAGATGCGAATCCCTTCATGATTAGGTGGGCTATACAAAATGTTTTTCTAACCACTTTGGCCACGTGGTTGTCAAATGAGAGATTGCTATCAACTTGGGTCCCCAGGTCCCTAATTACTTCTTCTGTACTTAATGGATTACCACCTATGTGGTAATTTGTGGGAACTTTGTTTTTAGGGATGACTATACACTTTTTGGTATTTAGCTTGAGGCCATGGCTCTGGCACCAGTTGTCTGTTTCTATGAGGCCCTTTTGGAGGATGCTTGTGTCGGCTGGAGAGCCGATTATGGCACCCAGTTTGCAGTCATCTGCGAACTTGTCAGCCACAGTCCTTCCGTGTTGGCCTGTACCTCCGAAATATATACCGAACAAGAGAGGTCCCAGGACTGAGCCTTGTGGGGCACCACTTGTAACTGGTTTGGAGTCTGACATGGCTCCAGCAATTCTAACCATGTGGGTTCTGTCCTTGAGCCAGTTTGCAATCCATCTAGTGACATAGGGGTTTATATTTAAGCTGGTGAGCTTATCTATAATGCCCGAGTGGGGTATTGTATCGAAGGCTTTTGAGGTCCAGGTAGGCTGTGTGACCACCTTCCCTCATCAATGGCCTTGGTGACTGTTTCAAAGAAATCAACCAGGTTTAAGAGGCAGGATCTGCCCTTAACAAAGCCGAACTGGGTAGGATCCAGTGTTTGTAGGTCCCCAATATCTTTATTTATGAGGTCCATGATGATACTTTCCATAGCTTTGCAGACCAAGCTAGTCAGGCTTATGGGTGATAGTTTCCAGGATCTGTTGAGGCACCACCTTTATGGAGAGGGACGACTGTTGCTGTACACCACTCATTGCGTACATATCCTGTCGCAAAGCTGAAATTGAACAGTAGTTTTATGTTTGGGTTTAGCTTCTTCTTTGAGTTCATGTAGGACGAGCCCGGGACACCATCTGGTCCCACCGATGCTGTGTTTTTGCTTTGGAGAGGGCGTGCTCTTACCTGGAGCATCTGAGATGTCAGGGGCAGCACTCTGCTGGGATAGATATTTGCCCTTTTGGTGGGGAGGGAGAAGTTTGCTGAACCTGTCAGCTAGGATGTTGGCAATGTCTGTGGGTTCGTGTATTTTTGTCATTTTGGACTAATTCTGAGCATATCTGGGAATTACCACCCAGGTTCCTAACATAACTAAAGAAAGCCTTGTGATTATCCTTAGCGCCCTGTGCAATTTTTCTCTCGGCTGGCCTTAGACAAGTTTATGTGTGCCCGTAGTTTTTTGCTAATACTGATCAGTGATGCCTTCCCTTTTTGGAATTTTGATTTATCATTTAGTAGCTTCCTCCTTCTATTGTATAGTTTGTTTATGGCTGGGGTCCACCAGACAGGACGCCTGCCTTTGGAGGATTGGGTCTTGGTTTTATTTGGGATAGCATGATCCATGCATTCCTGAAGGTGTTCATAGAATGCATTTATAAAGGATTCTGCGGTCTGGGCTGTATTTTCCACAGGCCCGGGGGCTTTGAAGGATTCCACCTCAGTTTTGAGGAGTGTAAAATTTGCTTTAGAGAAGTTTTTCACTGTGGTTTTCTGGGCAGGGGTGGGTCGGATGTGAATATCCAGTGAGATTAGTTTATGGTCTGATCTTACCAGTGAGGGATACACTTCTGGTCTGGAGCATAGAGTTCCCATGTTGGTGATGATCAGGTCCAGTATGTTTTCCTCTTGTGGGAGTGGCAAGTTGTTCCATAGCATTTGAGTTTATAAATTCTAGGAACCTTTGGGCTAGGGGTGTTGGAGCTAGAGTAATGCTCCCAGTCTATGTTTGGGTAGTTGAAGTCGCCCAATATAATGGTGTTTGGAGAGACCTTCATATTTTCCAGTGTTCTCAGGAAGGCCGAGTGGGGTTCCTGGGTTTGGGAGGGTAGTCTGTAGCAGGCTATAAACTGGAAGGCAGTTTTACCCACTGTTAGTTGCACATGGATAGTCTCTGATGCTTCGTGCTTTGCCACCAACCTGGAGGTGTGGGTATCTTTGATGAATATCGATACTCCCCTCCTTTTGTGGTTCGGTCCAAGTTTTGGGGCCAAAAGCATGGTATGAGGTATAACCTAGTAGTGCTGGGGTGCTCGGTGCCCTGAACCAGGTTTCTGTTACTGCACAGATATCATGTTCTCCATGCTAAGGAGAGTTTCGAGTGCATGCATCTTGAGGTTTAGACTTCTGGCATTGAGTAGCATTACTCTTAGTTTCTTATCCCTTGTGATACCTATGGAGGTGGGTTTGTCTTTTGAGCCTTGCCTAAAAGGCACTATGGGGTAGTAAGAGCCTTTGCCAATATCCGAAAAGCCCAGGGTGACAGGTGCAAGCCGTCCCTAGTGAAGCATCGTGGCTTGTCGAGCATATCATCCCAAGCTGACAGGCATTGATCCCCTTTGAATGACACCAGTACTTAAGCCAATTGTTGAAATTGATCATCTTGTCTTCATATTGTGGCATCATTCTTGGTGAGGGTAAGATGCTACTCAAGGTCAGGGTCATACCGGCCTGGGCTACATGCTCAGAGAGCTCCTTTATGTCTCTTTTCATGTAGTCCAGGGAGGTACATTCAGGTCATTCACACCAGCATGGACAATGACTGAGTCATATTTGTACTTGCCTTGAGTGACCTGAGTGCTTGTGTGTTATGTGGCGGATCCTAGCACCCGACAGGCTGCTCACCGTGACCCTCTCCTTGTTCAGCCTGGTGAGTGGGACGTCAGTGTGCCTGACGATAGAGTCACCTATTACAAGTGTATCAGGTGTGTTGTTTAGTCTTAAGTGCTGTGACTGTTTGGCACACTGGCTTTGTGGAGATATGTGTTGCACGTGTTTTGTTTTGGGGTAGCGGCTGCTTGGGTGTCTGCTTTGAGGTCTCTGCTGCTTTGGCAGATCTTTATTTAGAGCCTCCAGTATGTTTTTGTGTGATTATGTGTTTGGTTTACTGTCATGGTAGGTCTATATGAGACCGGAATTGTAGTGAGTATGGTTTCCTTCTCCTCCTGACTGGTTATGCCAGTACTGAGTTGAGAGAGCTTAGCCTCCAGTTTGGCTATATGGTTGCATCTCTCACATGTGTTGGAATTTGTTGGGAGGATGAGAGGGTTGTCAGTGCATGAGGCAGTTGTAACATTGCCTCAAGATTCCCAGATTCACCAGCTGGACTGAGAGGAGATTGACAACTGACCTTTGGACATGCTAGAATAATATTGGGAATTCCTTAATAATTGAAAACCAGGGCCAGTGGGGAGTGAGGGTGTAGTGCTTTTAATTTTTAGTGCTGACTTATATAATTGCTTTAGTGAGCAAGTGCCAGGTAACTAAGTGCAATGTGTTACAGGTAACTTAAATGCAAAATGACAAACAGTAACTTTCTTTTCAAGTGAAACAAGGAAATAAGTACAGTAAGCAATGCAGATATCACTAGTGAGCCACAGAAGCACTGAGAAGCCGCGTGATTAGGTGGAATTAGCGTTCCAGGGAAATAACAAGCAAACAAACAACAAGCATATAAACAAAGTTTATTGCACTGTATGTTGATCTTTTCTCCCCGGGCCTCTGCTGAAAATGGGCACTGTAGACCCAGTCAGACAACCCTGGTAAACAGATGTCAAATAAATAAAAAAAATAATAAAAACAAGACAATATCAATAACTCAATAAGTGACAACAGAGTTCAGAATCACAGGATATATTTTAAAACAACATTGCAGGACAGTCTCACATAAATACAGAAAACATCTAAACTATCTTAGTATATTCCTATCTCTCTCTAAGAGAGATACTATGATCTAAGTCTCTACTTACAGAGTAAGGCAGAAGTGCTGAAGATCGTGGACAAACCAAGGAAATGTAGACACAGTAAAAGAGATAAGATGCACAAAACTCCTCCAAATTTCGAGAACACCAAAATAAAACCCAAGCGCCAAAATGTAAAAAAGAAAATTTAATTAGGTTTCCCAAGCCCTGTTACAACACACCAACTTCCTCAGAAAACTCCTCACTACCACCAGCTTCCATGTATTGTGATCCCAGCCCCACCCAGAAACTACGCCCGCTACCTGGCAACAGCAAGGAAGCTAGAATAACACTGCATAGAAACTGGCGTAGTGAGGAGTTTTTTAAAAAAAGAAAAAAAATTTTATATTTGGGAAAAAAAGACAACCCCATTGGGCCCAAAAAAAATTTAAAAAAAAAAAATAAAAGGCCAAAGGGTAATTTTGGGGCGGGGGCCCAAAAAAAATTAAAAAAACAGCAAAAAAATTTTTTAATCCAAAACCCCAATTTTAAATGGTTAAGGACAGGTTAATAAAAGTAAAAAATTAAATAAATTTTCCTTTCAAAGTATTTTTGGGGGCTGGTTTCTCCCTCTTTCTCCAGATCCCAATAAGACCCCAATGGCACAGCTACAAGGTTAAGATCTAAGTCGAAAGTGGTCAAGCCAAACCTCCAGTACCCTCTCTGTCCAACCAGTGCTTCATGTCCCTGCCCAAATAGCTCATACACACACACACACACACACACACACACACACACACACACACACACACACACACACACACACACACACTTTGCAATTTGATTCATATACAACCACACAAACACTCCTGGGGAAGACTGGCACAGGTTTAAAAGCTATGCCCCCTTCTGTACAGACTATATGATAGTAATCACTGCCACCAAACACCCTTACTTATCAGCTACTATAAGGCACTTCCCAAAGGGTGACCAATTCTGCTGTGTAATGGTACTATTATCCAAATGGTAAGTGTAACCAAGAAGTTTAAGGCTATTTAAGAGTTGCCTATACAATATAACCAAATACATATGCAAATACTCTAAGAGCCTAAATATCTCTAAACAAACCAGCCACAATTAAAAGGTTTAAATACATGTAATAATAAAAAATAAAAGACCACGCTCTACCTCAGCTGATAATCTTCTACCACACTACCTCAGACTAGCTGCTAATTCAATCGCCTACCCAATCAGTATCCTTATAAATAGGTCTTTATCTGAATCAGATGTACCTACCATATGGAAACAATCTCACATTATCCCCATCCACAAAGGAGGCAACTCTTTTGGTCTATCCAATTTCTGCCCTATATCCATCTTGTCACCCATATCCAAAGTTCTTGAGAGGGGTATCCATCAGCAGGTAATGCAATATCTATTGCAAAACAATCTTTTATCCAAAACCCATCATGGCCTCCGACCCAGCCACAGCACAGCTACAGCTCTATTGTCTTTTACAGACACCGTAAACAAGGACAGAGATGCAGGATACTATACAGCCTCAGTATTCCTTGATCTCTCCAAGGCTTTTGACACAGTGTCTCACCCCTTACTATTAAACACACTGTCTAACTTAGACTTCTCACATAACACAGTAAAATGGTTTCAGAGCTACCTCAAGGATCATAAGCAGTGAAATGATCCATTGAACTCTCGCCCTTTCTCCACAACCCTACTGGAGTCCCACATGGTTCTATCCTAGGACCCCTACTCTTCAACATTTTCACAAACAACCTTCACACAGCCTCTCACCCTGGGACTCTCATTCAATATGCTGATGATTCCACCATAATGTGTACTGCTCAATCACTACCAGAACTACTTTCACAATCTCAACAGTCCTTTACTGCAGTTAAATCCTGGCTAAGGCATGCCCAACTCTTTATTAATCCAAAGAAGACAAAACTAGTACTCTTTCATCACAAGAACAACTCCCCTGTCACTGATCATTAACATCCTTGCATCTGCCAATACTGTCATAGAAACAGTGCAGGAAACAAAACTTCTAGGAGTTATCATTGACAATAAACTTTAATTTGACCCCTATATCCACCAAAATATGTAGAAAACTCATCAAAAACTGAGACTCGTATATAGAAACAAAACATTTCTTTACTGCAGCAATCAAAACTACCCTTGCAAAAATATTTTTACTTCCCTCTTTTCTTTATGGTGCACCTATCCTAACTAACTTACAAACTTCTACCATAAACAAGATGGAACAGTGCTACAACAAAGTTGAAAAGTTTGCCAAAAACTCTAAATACCACACACACCACTGTAAACCACTCCTAGAATTAAACTGGCTTGAACTCCCCAAACAACTTGCCTTTATTCAGATATCCACCTTGCCCAACCTTGTTTTCAAGCCTACTGCCTGCCCGGCACTAGCCAATCTAGTCATTCCTTACACACCAAATCAGTCTCTATGATCAGAAGACAAGGATCTCTTGGCTATCTCAAAACCCACAAGAAAACCAGGTCACTGTCTGTATTCATACTCTGTCTCTATACTTTGGAATTTACTACCTCTGTCTACCAGGTCTATGCCTGGCCTAACCCATTTCAAAGCCTCTTTAAAAAAATCACCTCAGAAAGACATGGCTCTGCTCCTACATAAAGCATGCCTGATACTCAGCTTGAAGATATGTGAAGGCTGCCAGCCTAGCTAGCTAGAATGTTGTAGATAATCCTGTGTCATTGTAAATATGAATATAATCCACAGGCTTGTCCTCCTAAATGTAAGAAAAACTGAGTTAAATGTTGAACTTCAAAAATGTAACCACAGAGCACTCTGCTGGAAGAAAGCTGATAAGTCAAGCATTGTATTACTGTTTGATCTCAAAGCTCAAAGACATGCTGTCTGAACTGAGGAATTCCTTCTATTGTTTTGAAACCAGAGTTAATTGCTAGATTTTACATATATAATGTCTTTTAGTGCTGTGGGTCCCTGGCAGCTGCAAGATCAAAGATATGTTAAACTCTGAGTTTCTGTTAGCCTGAGAACCTGAGAAGAAGGATGTAATCTAAAATGAGTCAGCTGTGATGTATTACCAATTTAAGAATTCTCAGAGAGAAAGATAGAGCATTTTGCATTTGTCTTCAGAACTGATCACTCACCAGTACTCTGCCTTTGCTCTATATGTAAGTTTATTTAGAACTGTGAGTTACACAGGAATTTAGTCAGATTTAGTCTGTTTTCGATATTTATGTCAGTTTATACTACAGTATTATTTTAAGCATTTTCCTGTGATCTCTGAACTCTTCACTAGCACTGTGTTGAATTGAGAAGATTTGCCTTGTGTTTTTGTCATTTATTATTATATATGTTTAAACCTTTCAACTGTGGCTGTTTTGTGTATAAATATTTTAAGTGCTAGAGTACATTGCATGTATATAGTGATACTGTACAAAGCCACTCCAAATAAGCCTTGCTGTTTGTCACACTTACTAAATGGATAATAATATTGCACAGTAATAACTGGACAACTTGTGGCAATGTCCAAAAGTCCCTGGGCCTCCCCAGTGGTGCTGTTGCCAAAGAAGGATGGCAGCACCAGGTTCTGTGTGGACTACAGAAAATTAAATAGTCACACAGAGTCAGATGCTTACCCCATGCGTTGGATTGATGAGGCCCTAGAGCAGCTGGGTGGGGCTAAGTATCTTACCACCGTTGATCTTGCCAAGGGTTACTGGCAAGTGCCCTTGAATCCCATTGCTAGAGAAAGGTCAGTCTTTGTGACTCCATTTGGCTTGTATGAGTTCACAAAGATGTCCTTTGGGTTGAAAAATACCCCAGCAACTTTTCAGAGGCTGGTAGATCATATCCTAGCAGGAGCAGGAGAGTTTGCCCTTGCTTACTCAGATGATTTTGCCATCTACAGCCATTCCTGGCAAGAGCACCTTCAACATATCAGGGAGGTGCTAGGCAGAGTACAGAGGGTGGTGTTGACCATTAAGCTGAGCAAATGTCAGGAGTGGTAAGATCAGTCCAGAACCTGTCACCAAGGCCATTGATGAGGGAAAGGCAGTCCATACAGCCTACCTTGACCTTGCAAAGGCTTTCACACAATACCCCACTCGGGTATTGTAGAAAACTTACCAGCTTAAATGTAAACCCATATGTCACAAGATGGGTTGCAAACTGGTTTGGACAGAACCCACAGGGTTAGAGTTGCTGGCTGTGTCAGACTCAAGCCGGTCACAAGTGGTGTCCCACAGGCTCGGTCCTTGGCCCCTATTGTTTGGCATCTACTTCTCAAGTACAGGCCAGCATGGGAGGACTTTGGCTGACAAAGTTTGCAGACGACTGCAAACTGGGCGCCATAGTGGAAAGTGCATCGAACACGGATATCCTTCAGAAGGGACTCACGGAAACAGATAGCTGGTGCCAGAGCCATGGCCTGAAGTTAAACGCCAAAAATGTATAGTCATACCTTGGGAAAAACAAGGTAACCCCAAGCTACCATATAGGTGGCAATCCACTAAGCACAGAAGAGGTTATCAGGGACCTGGGGACCCAGGTTGACAGTGGCCTTTCTTTTGACACTCACATTGCTAAAGTGGTTAGAAAGACCTTCTACATTGCCCACCTGATCATGAAGGGATTCACATCCAGATCTAGTGAGGTCATTGTTTCCTGTACTCTTCACTTATCAGACCAATGATCGAGTACAATGCCCCATTAGGGATGTATCTCACCAGACATCTGCAGCAATTGGAGAGACCCCAAAAGTTCCTCACCAAAAGGATAAAGGACTCCAAAATCTGTCATATGCTGCCAGATTGAAGAAACTCCAGCTCTATTCAGTCACATACCGTCTGCTCAGAGGTGACATGTGCCTGACATACAAGGCCATGTCCAACCGAATGAATGGACATGCTCCACCTCAAAAAATCCAAATCCACCAAAACCACTAGAGCAAGCAACTTAAACCTTAGCACGGATATAAATAGGACGCGTGCTGGAGGGATAGATTTATCACTCAGAGACTCCCTATGCTGTGGAATAAAATCCCGGTCCATGTGAGGCAGAGCACCTCGCTGACTCTGTTCAAGAGAAATCTAGACCTGTGGATGGAAGATCGTAGGTTTACCCCGGGAATCATCTCTGTGTCACTGCTGGACAGAGGCACAACAAACTAATGGGCACAGTATTTTTTCATATAAGGTATTGGCGTAAGCCACAAAATTTGGGCTAGGCTTATAAATGCCTTAGGGCAGATAGCCTAGTATAAACCTATGAACCTATGAACCTATGAACCAAAGTGGCAGTCATTTAGGCATGACCTGAACCTGTTAGCAAAAAGCAGGTGAGGGCATTCTTAGGGACAGCAGAGTACTACAAAAAGTCTTTTATCCCCAGTGGTGCTGTTGCCAAAGAGGGATGGCAACACCAGGTTCTGTGTGTACTACAGAACATTAAATAGTTGCACAGAGTCAGATGCTTACCCCATGCCTAGGACAGATGAGGCCCTAGAGCAGCTGGGTGGGGCTAAGTATCTTGCCACCGTTGATCTTGACAAGGGTTAATGGCAAGTGCCCTTGACTCCCAGTGCTAGAGAAAGGTCAGCCTTTGTGACTTCTTTTGGCTTGTATGAGATCACAAAGATGTCCTTTGGGATGAAAAATGCCCCAGCGACTTTCCAGATGCTGGTAGATCATATCCTAGCAGGAGCAGGAGAGTTTGCCCTTGCTTACTCAGATGATCTTGCCATCTACAGCCATTCCTGGCAAGAGCACCTTCAACATGTCAGGGAGGTGCTAGGCAGAGTACAGAGGGCAGGGTTGACCATTAAGCCGAGCAAATGTCAGGTGGGTATGGCAGAGGTCTCCTGCCTGGGACATAGAGTGGGGAGTGGTAAGATCAGTCCAGAACCTGCCAATTTGGCAGTCATTCAGGCATGGCCTGAACCTGTTAGCAAAAAGCAGGTGAAGGCATTCTTAGGGACAGCAGAGTACTACAAAAAGTCTTTCATCCCCAGTTATAGTACCATAGCTGCTCCCCTACACAGACCTGACAAGGAAGAACATGCCAGATGAGGTAATGTGGACTCCAGCATGTGAGCAGGCATTTCAGGAGCTTAGATAAGCTTTGGGAGGCCCCCTGTGTTAGTCAGTCCAGATTACAGCAAATAATTTGTTGTGCAGGTGGCTGCTTCAAACCATGGGGTGGGTCTGTACTTAGACAAATTTCTTCAGAGGGAGAAGAGCACCTAGTGGTTTATCTCAGTCGTAGACTTCAACTCAGGGAGGAATGCTTGCTGTTTTTCACACTTACTAAATGGATAATAATATTGCACAGTAATAATTGGACACCCTTTGGTAAGGGCCTTTTTAGTAGCTGATAAGAGTAGTTGGTGGCGGTTATTGCTACCTTATAGCCTGGCAGGAGGGGGCATAGCTGGACATCCTGTGCCAGCCTTCCCCAGGAGTGTCTGTTTGTATATAAACCAAATCTCAAAGTGTGTGTATGTCAGCTACTTGGGCAGGGACACGAAGCGCTGGTTGGACAGAGAGGGCACTGGAGGTTTTGGCTTCACTACTCAGCTGAGATCTGTACCCTAGAGCTATGCCTGTGGGGAGCCTTATTGGGGATCTGGAGAGAAAGGAAGAAAACAGCTGCAGACTGACTGTGACTTCTGTGTGCTCTTAAGGGAAATTGTACTTTACTGTTTGTGTGTATTTGTCATCATTCCCAATGTGGATGCCCCTCACTGGTGTTAGTGCTGATGATTGAGGCTCCTTGATTACTGGGCCAGTGCACGGGCATCGCACTCAGCACTTCCACTTCCTCTGCACTAGTCTCATGCTCCTCTTCTGTCACATTTCAATCCTTCTCAGTCTACAAGATTCTAAGGCTCGTCTAACTCTTTCTCTGTTTCTATACCATATACTTAAGCTACTACTCAGGCTGTATTGCTTATATTATTTTTAATGCTGTCACTATCTTTCTGCATCACTAACTTTCTATTATTTTCTTAACTGAAATTAACATTCTATTTATTTATTTATTTTTTTCATGTACCATAGTAGTCAATATCACACATTGCTCTACCGATGTACTATTTTTTTTGGACACTACATCATGTATAGCAAGTGACTATTATTCTCCATAATGTTTTTAACTCTATAGAATCATCTAGATGTGTAGTATATATTGTAACATAGTTTTTTCTTTCAACTTATTTTGTATAGTATTTCTAATGTGATTTGTACTGTATTGGATTTTACTGTATTTTTATTCATAGGTTCATAGGTTCATAGGTTCATAGGTTCATACTAGGCTATCTGCCCTAGGGCATTTATAAGCCTAGCCAGAATGTGTTTGGCTTTTGCCACCCATTTTAAATTTATTTTGCTATGCCCTTTTATGAGGTTAGTATACTGTGCTTCTATCTAACAGTGACACAGAAGTGATACCCGGGGTAAACCTACGATCTCCCATCCACTCATCAAGATTCCTCTTGAAGAGAGTCAATGAGGGACTCTGCCTAACATGGACTGGGATTTTATTCCAGAGTGAAGGGAGCCTCTGGGTTATGAATCTGTCCCTCAGCATGTCCTATTTATTTCAATGCTGAGGTTCAAGTCTCTCGAGCGCCAGAGCTCGATGGGATTTGGATTTTCTGAGGTGCAGCATGTCCATTAATTCCGGGTTGGACATGGCTTTATACGTCAGGAACAGATCTCCTCTGAACAGGCGGTATGCCACTGAGTAGAGCTGGAGTTTCTTTAACCGGGCAGCATATGGCATCTGTTTGAGACCTTTGATCCTCTTGGTGAGGTACGTTTGGGGTCTTTCCAGTTGCTGCAGGTGTCTGGTAAGGTACATCCCAAAAGGGGCATTGTACTCAATTATGGGCCTGATGAGGGATGAGTAAAGAGGCACGATGACCTCCCCTGATCTAGATGTGAATCCCTTCATGATTAGGTGGGCTATATAAAATGTTTTTCTAACCACTTTGGCCACGTGGTTGTCAAATGAGAGATTGCTATCAACTTGGGTCCCCAGGTCCCTAATTACTTCTTCTGTACTTAATGGATTTCCACCTATGTGGTAATTTGTGGGCACTTTGTTTTGCCAAAGGGGATGACTATACACTTTTGGTATTTAGCTTGAGGCCATGGCTCTGGCACCAGTTGTCTGTTTCTATGAGGCCCTTTTGGAGGATGCTTGTGTCGGCTGGAGAGTCGATTATGGCACCCAGTTTGCAGTCATCTGCGAACTTGGTCAGCCACAGTCCTTCCGTGTTGGCCTGTACCTCCGAGAAATATGTACCAAACAAGAGAGGTCCCAGGACTGAGCCTTGTGGGACACCACTTGTAACTGGTTTGGAGTCTGACATGGCTCCAGCAATTCTAACCATGTGGGTTCTGTCCTTGAGCCAGTTTGCAATCCATCTAGTTATATTTAAGCTGGTGAGCTTATCTATAATGCCCGAGTGGGGTATTGTATCGAAGGCTTTTGCGAGGTCCAGGTAGGCTGTGTGGACCACCTTCCCCTCATCAATGGCCTTGGTGACTGTTTCAAAGAAATCAACCAGGTTTAAGAGGCAGGATCTGCCCTTAACAAAGCCGAACTGGGTAGGATCCAGTGTTTGTAGGTCCCCAATATCTTTATTTATGAGGTCCATGATGATACTTTCCATAGCTTTGCAGACCAAGCTAGTCAGGCTTATGGGGTGATAGTTTCCAGGATCTGTTGAGGCACCACCTTTATGGAGAGGGACCACTGTTGCTGTACGCCACTCTTTGGGCACATATCCTGTAGTAAAGCTGAAATTGAACAGTAGTTTTATGTTTGGGTTTAGCTCTTCTTTGAGTTCATGTAGGACGCAGCCCGGGACACCATCTGGTCCCACTGATGCTGTGTTTTTTGCTTTGGAGAGGGCGGCTCTTACCTGAGCATCTGAGATGTCAGGGGCAGCACTCTGCTGGGATAGATATTTGCCCTTTGGTGGGGGGGAGAAGTTTGGCGCTGAACCTGTCAGCTAGGATGTTGGCAATGTCTGTGGGTTCGTGTATTTTTTGTCATTTTGGACTAATTCTGAGCATATCTGGGAATTACCACCCAGGTTCCTAACATAACTAAAGAAAGCCTTGTGATTATGCTTAGCGTCCTGTGCAATTTTCTCTCGAAGCTGGCCTTAGACAATTTTATGTGTGCCCGTAGTTTTTTGCTAATACTGATCAGTGATGCCTTCCCTTTTTGGGATTTTGCTTTATCATTTAGTAGCTTCCTCCTTCTATTGTATAGTTTGTTTATGGTTGGGGTCCACCAGACAGGACGTCTGCCTTTGGAGGATTGGGTCTTGGTTTTATTTGGGATCGCATGATCCATGCATTCCTGAAGGTGTTCATAGAACGCGTTTATAAAGGATTCTGCGGTCTGGGCTGTATTTTCCACAGGCCCGGGGGCTTTGAAGGATTCCACCTCAGTTTTGAGGAGTGTAAAATTTGCTTTAGAGAAGTTTTTCACTGTGGTTTTCTGGGCAGGGTCGGGATGTGAATATCCAGTGAGATTAGTTTATGGTCTGATCTTACCAGTGAGGGATACACTTCTGGTCTGGAGCATAGAGTCCCATGTTGGTGATGATCAGGTCCAGTATGTTTTCCCTCTTGTGGGAGTGGTAACAAGTTGTTCCATAGCATTTGAGTTTATAAATTCTAGGAACCTTTGGGCTAGGGTGTTGGAGCTAGAGTAATGCTCCCAGTCTATGTTTGGGTAGTTGAAGTCGCCCAATATAATGGTGTTTGGAGAGACCTTCATATTTTCCAGTGTTCTCAGGAAGGCCGAGTGGGGTTCCTGGGTTTGGGAGGGTAGTCTGTAGCAGGCTATAAACTGGAAGGCAGTTTTACCCACTGTTAGTTGCACATGGATAGTCTCTGATGCTTCGTGCTTTGCCACCAACCTGGAGGTGTGGGTATCTTTGATGAATATCGATACTCCCCTCCTTTTGTGGTTCGGTCCAAGTTTTGGGGCCGAAAAGCATGGTATGAGGTATAACCTAGTAGTGCTGGGGTGCTCTCGGGTGCCCTGAACCAGGTTTCTGTTACTGCACAGATATCGATGTTCTCCATGCTAAGGAGAGTTTCGAGTGCATGCATCTTGAGGTTTAGACTTCTGGCATTGAGTAGCATTACTCTTAGTTTCTTATCCCTTGTGATACCTATGGAGGTGGGCTTGTCTTTTGAGCCTTGCCTAAAAGGCACTATGGGGTAGCAAGAGCCTTTGCCAATATCCGAAAGCCCAGGGGTGACAGGTGCAAGCCGTCCCTAGTGAAGCATCGTGGCTTGTCGAGCATATCATCCCAAGCTGACAGGCATTGGATCCCCTTTGAATGACACCAGTACTTAAGCCAATTGTTGAAATTGATCATCTTGTCTTCATATTGTGGCATCATTCTTGGTGAGGGTAAGATGCTACTCAAGGTCAGGGTCATACCGGCCTGGGCTACATGCTCAGAGAGCTCCTTTATGTCTCTTTTCATGTAGTCCAGGGAGGTACATCTCAGGTCATTCACACCAGCATGGACAATGACTGAGTCATATTTGTACTTGCCTTGGAGTGACCTGAGTGCTTGTGTTATGTGGCGGATCCTAGCACCCGACAGGCTGCTCACCGTGACCCTCTCCTTGTTCAGCCTGGTGAGTGGGACGGCAGTGTGCCTGACGATAGAGTCACCTATTACAAGTGTATCAGGTGTGTTGTTTAGTCTTAAGGGCTGTGACTGTTTGGCACACTGGCTTTGTGAGATATGTGTTGCACGTGTTTTGTTTTGGGGTAGCGGCTGCTTGGGTGTCTGCTTTGGAGGTCTCTGCTGCTTTGGCAGATCTTTATTTAGAGCCTCCGAGTATGTTTTTGTGTGATTATGTGTTTGGTTTACTGTCATGGTAGGTCTATATGAGACCGGAATTGTAGTGAGTATGGTTTCCTTCTCCTCCTGACTGGTTATGCCAGTACTGAGTTGAGAGAGCTTAGCCTCCAGTTTGGCTATATGGTTGCATCTCTCACATGTGTTGGAATTTGTTGGGAGGATGAGAGGGTTGTCTGTGTACATGAGGCAGTTGTAACATTGCCTCAAGATTCCCAGATTCACCAGCTGGACTGGAGAGGAGATTGACAACTGACCTTTGGACATGCTAGAATAATATTGGGAATTCCTTAATAATTGAAACCAGGCCAGTGGGGAGTGAGGGTGTAGTGCTTTTAATTTTTAGTGCTGACTTATATAATTGCTTTAGTGAGCAAGTGCCAGGTAACTTAAGTGCAATGTGTTACAGGTAACTTAAATGCAAAAATGACAAACAGTAACTTTCTTTCAAGTGAAACAAGGAAATAAGTACAGTAAGCAATGCAGATATCACTAGTGAGCCACAGAAGCACTGAGAAGCCGCGTATTAGGTGGAATTAGCGTTCCAGGGAAATAACAAGCAAACAAACAACAAGCATATAAACAAAGTTTATTGTACTGTATGTTGATCTTTTCTCCCCGGGCCTCTGCTGAAAATGGGCTCTGTAGACCCAGTCAGACAACCCTGGTAAACAGATGTCAAATAAATAAAAAAAAATAATAAAAACAACAAGACAATATCAATAACTCAATACAGTGACAACAGAGTTCAGAATCACAGGATATATTTTAAAACAACATTGCAGGACAGTCTCACATAAATACAGAAAACATCTAAACTATCTTAGTATATTCCTATCTCTCTCTAAGAGAGATACTATGATCTAAGTCTTACTTACAGAGTAAGGCAGAAGTGCTGAAGATCGTCGACAAACCAAGGAAATGTAGACACAGTGTAAAAGAGATAAGATGCACAAAACTCCTCCGTCCTTTGAGAACACCAAAATAAAACTCCAAGTTGCCAAAATGTAAAACGAAGAAAATTTAATTAGGTTTAAGCTTCTCCCAAGCTTTTCATCGGTTACAATACACCAACTTCCTCAGAAAACTCCTCACTACCACCAGTTTCCATGTATTGTGATCCCAGCCCCACCCTAGAAACCACGCCACGCTACCTGGCAACAGCAAGGAAGCTGGAATCACACTGCATAGAAACTGGCGGTAGTGAGGGGTTTTCTGAGGAAGTTGGTGTATTGTAACTGATGAAAAGCTTGGGAGAAGCTTAAACCTAATAAATTTTGTTTGTTTTACATTTTGGCAACTTGGAGTTTTATTTTGGTGTTCTCGAGGAATGGAGGAGTTTCGTGCATCTCATCTCTTTTACAGAAGTGCTGAAGATGTCAGATCCAAAGACAAATACAAAATGCACAGACTTACTCTCTGAGATAGTTCTTAAATTAATAATACACGTTACTGTTGGGTCAACTGGAGGACATTACTGTTTGTCACTTCTGCCTTCAGTTCCCAGGCTAGCAGAAAGTAAACATTTAGCACTTCTGTGTCAAAAATACTTATCTCTCGAAAGTTTTCTGAGAACTGGAAGTCGTAAAAAGGTTAAACACTTTGACATTTGAAACCTGTAATTATTTCTGTTTCCAGACAATAGAAAGAAACCTCTAGCTGTAGACTTCCTGTCTTATTGCTGTATTAACTAACTTTATAACACATCGTAAAACTCTTCACTTATTTTCTCAGAGTTTGTAAGTTAACTCTATGTTCCAGCTTCTATCATCAAAACATACATTTGCACAGGCATATAGTCCATATACATTCCCAGTAAAAAAGGCAAATGACAATTTTGGCAGTGCACTCATCTTGGAGTATAATGCTTGTGCAAAAATAGTAAGACAAACTATAGATAAGGAATGGAATAAATTTTTAGCATTTACTAACTTAGAGAAACTAAAGAATGAAGAGTTAAGAGTAGTTTAAAAGAATTCAAGTAACTTAAAACTTTTATTGGAAAATGGTACAAACCAAGAAGTTCAGAGATAGAGAAAAAGGAAGGGAACGTTTAAATGTGGACATTGGCAACAGTGTACATACATTAGCAATGCAGAAAATGTGTATTTGGAAAGCAGGAGAATCACCCTGGAAGGCAAGGATTTTAATAATTGTGACTCCTTTGGGCTTGTATATTTAGCGAAATGTCAAACCTGTGAAGCATTCTATATAAGGAAGACAGAATGCAAGCTCAGGAGAAGGGTATATGAACATATGTATGACCTAAAAACAAACAGACTAATGCATTGTACAGACACAAACAAAGCTGTGAAAATGCATACTATACATTTTTTGTGATAGAAAGGGTGAAAAAGAGTGGCAGAGGGGGTTTATTGGAGGAATGTTTGGAGTACAGAGAATTATGGTGGCAGATAAGTTTGGAGGCCAATAAGCCACCAGGTCTCAATGAACATATGTCCATAGTCCCATTATTAAAAGTGAGAGCAGCAAAACAGTGATATGCATTTGCACTTTATGTGAATTTTATCATGTTTTTACCATGTTTTCCAATAGTTGCAGTTGGTCTTTAA
This sequence comes from Protopterus annectens, assembly GCF_019279795.1. Taxonomy (NCBI): domain Eukaryota; kingdom Metazoa; phylum Chordata; order Ceratodontiformes; family Protopteridae; genus Protopterus; species Protopterus annectens. The sequence continues at coordinate 1,918,282,076 of NC_056729.1, forward strand.
GCTTTTTTGTATTTGTATTTTGATTAAAAAAGTTGGGTTTGTAATATGTTATGAACACAAGTGTTACACTCACTTATCAAAGGTATTGAACTTATTTTCCCCTATATTTTCCTGTTTTTGACATTCTTTTAATTGAGTGAGGCTATACAATTTGCCTTTGGCTTACAATGCAATTTTATAATACCTGTAATTTCACGATTTATCCACTAGAGTATCAAGTTCATTTAAAGCAAATATTCAAGTTGGTAATTTTAACCACCGAGTCCTACTAAATATGTTTCTAATAGTATTTTAACTTTATAATTTATTTTTTGTAGTCAAATGTTTTAAGAATTTTTATTTAAAACATATTTTTATTCATACATATTTATTCATCAAACATTGTAACATTAAATGTGTTTTAATTGTGGCAACACAGAGAGATGCAACAAGAGACGTTTTTGGTTTTAAACTAAATTAACCTTTCAATTAATTCATTAACCTAATCATTGTAATTAAGTGAATTGTATAAAAACACTAGTATTTTGAACAGCCCACATCTGAGGAAGTGATTTTTAAAATTAAAATGTATGGTGGAGCGTTAATGTGCTGTGTTTCTGTGGAATAAAGTGAACTGAAATGTGTTGAGCCGTCCATGGGTTTTTTCACAATTTTCTAAGCTTGCCCTGCTCAGGGCTTTATTATTTTGCCTGAAAAGCTGCTTCATTTTGTGGATTACAAGTTTTATTTGGAAGCTGCTGTGAATTGTGTTTTGCTTTTTCAAATGCTAAGTGTGACCAAGACTTTTAAGGCTATTTAGGAGTGGCCTATACAGTGTCACCAAATACATATGCAAGTACTCTAAGAGCTTAAATATATCTAAACAAACCAGCTACAATCAAAAGGTTTAAATATATTTAATAAAAAATAACTGGACAAGACATTACTCAGTAACTCGATATAGTGACAACAGAGTTCAGAATCACAGGAAATAATTTAAAACAATATTGCAGGACAGTCTCAAATAAATACAGAAAACATCTAAACTTATCTTACTATATTCCTATCTCTAAGAGAGATACTATGAAATAAGACTTACTTACAGAGCAAAGCAGAAGTGCTGAAGATGTTGTCAGATCCAAATACAATTACAAAATGCACAGACTTACTCTCTAAGATAATTCTTAAATTAATAATCCACATTACTGCTGGGTCAGCTGGATGACATCACTATTTGTCACTTCTGCCTTCAGTTCCCAGGCTAACAAAAACTTAAAATTTTACACCTCTGTGTCAAAAATACTTATCTCTCAGAAGTTTGGCGAGAACTGGACGTCGTAAAACAGTTAAACACTTTTACATTTGAAACCTGTAATTATTTCTGTTTCCAGACAATAGGAAGAAACTTTTAGCTGTAGACATCCTGTCTTCTTGCTGTATTAACTAATTTTATAACAGATTGTAAAACTCTTCACTTATATCCTCATAGTTTGCAAGTTAACTCTGTATGTTCCAGCTTCTACCATCAAAACATACATTTGCATAGGCATATAGTCCATATACATTTCTGGTCTTCTCCAGCAGTGTACACTGTGGTTACATTCTTGAAGCTTAGTGCATAATATACAGTTCAACAAAAACTTCTGCACCAGTAGTTTAATATACACATAACATATAATTATCTTACATTTGTAAGGAAGCCTATAGATCATATTAATATTCCCAAATGACATATGATTATTTACAAAATTCCAGCTAGCTGGGCTGGCAGTGTCACATTTCTATATAAAACCATACTAATATTTTCAACTGACATATAATTATTTACAAAATTCCAGCTAGCTGGGCTGTCAGTATTTTGGTTTGTCACAGTGGACATGCAGCCTTTAGCAAAAAGGGCACCCCAAACCGGAATGAAACTGGACAACTGAGTACCATGAGTTTGCACTGCTAACTCCTGTACCACACTGCCGCAGTTTGACACGGCTCCACTCATCAAAGTCAGCATGAAAGTAAAAAATGCAACATCATACTACGACCTTCTGAAATTTGTCCATCAAAATGGCATCTCATTGTTCTTTTTCTCAAGGTATATACATATATATATATATATATATATATATATATATATATATATATATATATATGTATATATATATATATATATATATATATATAGGGGGGTCAGTGTCAACAATGCTTTTCCTTCTACCATATGACTGAACCTCTTTAGAATATGCAGTCTTTGCAGGGCATAATGTGCCTGCCTGTAAAAATTGTCTTGTGTCAAAGTTTGCTTGTATTTGGTTGAAAGCTTTGAGCAAATATTATGCACTACTTCTGCTAATAATGCTGCTGTTCACCAAAGACTCTGTTCTGTATCTCTTAATTTCCTTTTTCATGACTGTCTTTTATTTTATGTAAAGTTTTTTTTTTCATGCAGCTATTGCTTCTCTAACCCATGGTCATAAATACAGAAAAGCTAAAACATTTCAAGCAAGTCATCAGACTATTGGAAGAGAAACTGAGCTGCATTTTCAAAACACCACAGAGCAAACATAGCAACAGCATCTTTGGTTTGAAGACATATGAATAACACTAAGCCAAAATGAGAAATTCTGGCTCAAAGCACGCCTTTTTAAGCTCCCTATTGAAATGTTAGCAATTGAAATGCCGAGTGCTGACAAGCTAAAAAAGGACCAAAAACCCAGAGGATGAAACCTCAAAAATCACTCTTCTCTTTTAAGCTTTTTTCTGCAGGAGAGGAGGGCAGGCACCCCCACCCATGCAAACCCTACATGGAGGCCAAGCCATCCAGCCCCTCCCAGAATTATATATACCAACTCCAAGAGAGCCATACTTTGGAGAAAAGGGAATATTCCAAGAAATGGCATCTTGGAGTTGGTATATGTAAGTCCATTCTTTTGGCCATTCAGTCTCCGTAAATTGGGATTTGCTCTAGGGGGTCCCAACATTTCAAGTGTTTACCATATTGGGAATATTTCTACAGGCTGGGAAACACACTGCAGGTATATAGCATTGCACAGTAATTGAATAAGACATCTGGCACAGTGCATTTGTAACATGTTAATGAAAATCTGAAATTTGTGACAAAAAAAAAAAAAGAAAAGAAAAGTAAAACTAACTTTTAGTGATAACAGAAAACTATGGATCTTGTTTAATATTCAGGATGATGTAGGAATGACAGCAGACATACCAATATCAGAGTAATGGACACTACATGATAGCTTAAATTAAGTGCAAATGTATGGACTAGTACATCATGGAAGAAAAAATAAGTGGAATGAGTACACAACTAGTAGCGAAGTAATAGCAATATGAAAAATACCGAACTGGACTTGGCATACCATATCTAAAGGAAAGCACAAAAGACAATAGAGGGAAACAAAGAATGCTTGTCAAATACTGATTTACAAAGGAAGGAGTGCAATGCTTGAAAAAAGATGCCTTTATTCTCTGTACGGAGATTTTGGAAAATTCCATTTAGAGTATAGGGTGCCGATTTAAAGTATTTGTCTTTGTAATGATGTAGTCTGGAATAAGTAAGGCAGAATACAGGTATTTCACATGGTGATTACCAGAACGAATGGTCTTCCACAGTGTCTGCCACTAAAGTGGTACAACAAGAGGGAAAAGAGATCTGTGCATCCAGTCTGGAGTAAATTAGACAAGGAAAAGGTTGTGCGTGTTCAGTGAGGAATAAATAAGGCAAGAGTAAAAGTGCTGTGTGTGTCCAGTTTGGAATAAATAAGGGAAGAAGGGAAAGAGCCGCGTGTGTCAGTCTGGAATAAATAAGGCAATCAGGGAAATAGTTGTGTGACTCCAGCCTGGAATAAATAAGAGAAGAGGGAAAAGCCTTTGTATGTCCAGTCTGGAATAAATAAAGCAAGAGTAAAACAGCTGTGCGTGTCCAGTTTGGAATAAGTAAGACAGGAAGGAAAAGGCTGTGAGTGTCCAGTCTGGAATAAATAATGCAAAAGTAAAAGAGCTGTGTGTGTCCAGTCTGGAATAAATAAAGCAAGAGTAAAACAGCTGTGCGTGTCCAGTCTGGAATAAATAAGACAAGAAGGAAAAGGCTGTGTGTGTCCAGTCTGGAATAAATATTGCAAGAGTAAAAGAGCTGTGTGTGTCCAGTCTGGAATAAATAAGGCAAGATTAAAAGAGCTGTGTGTGTCCAGTCTGGTATAAATAAGGCAAGATTAAAAGAGCTGTGTGTGTCCAGTCTGGTGAGCTGTGTGTGTTCAGTCTGGTATAAATAAGGCAGGAGTTAATGAGCTGTGTGTGTTCAGTCTGGTATAAATAAGGCAGGAGTTAATGAGCTGTGTGTGTTCAGTCTGGTATAAATAAGGCAGGAGTTAATGAGCTGTGTGTGTCCAGTCTGGTATAAATAAGGCAGGAGTTAATGAGCTGTGTGTGTCCAGTCTGGTATAAATAAGGCAGGAGTTAATGAGCTGTGTGTGCCCTGTTTTTCTGGACCCAGACAGAATAATAATCCTTGGCTTGATTCCCATAGTGCCCACTCTTTTGAGGTGAATCTACACAAGTGCCATAAGCAGGTATGGTACTTATCATTCCTTTAAAAGAGATTGTGTGTCCATTGGGTTACATTTTTAACACTTTTAATACAGCCTAATTGATACATTTATCATAGAGAGATGCTACAGATTATTATTAGTCTGAATACTGGGTAATCAAAAGAGTTCACTTTTTTGTTATACAATGAGAATTCCGAAGCCCCTACAAAAATACTTGTGTCTTTACATCATACAATGTTGATATGACTGTCTGTTATTTAGAGACAAACTGAGCCAAGAGTTGACAATATCGAGTAAGCCAGCAATGTTTCATCATGATGGTGCTTTTCACTGAAGGATGCACACAGATATCACAGACTGCTTTGTTTATAATAGCTCTACAATTCAAAATGATGTTGGAAAGCTTAAGACAAGAATCAGTTGCATACTATGGGCAGCTTAGAATAGCTGAGGCTCCGCGGGTCCCTTTATTGTTGCAAATAGAAGAAATCAGTTTGATCTGATGGGTCCATTCTGATCATGAATGACCAATGGCAAGCATTGTTTTGTCTTTATCACCACACACTTCCTCACTGTCTAACATTGTTCCCATTGACCATTCCTTCAATCACTCATGTACATATTCTGTTTTGTCCAGTTAATGGTGCTATGCAGCTACAGCACTGTGACTGCCATACTGGCTCCATTTTATGACTTACTCTGTTGCACTGGGTTACACCATACACAACAGTATGACTTTGTGTATCAGCGGGTAGCTCTGTTTGGGTGTCATGCTGAATTCCTTCTGGTTAGTATTCATGAACATTGCAGTATACATCCATGTACTGCCATGTGATATTTGCTCATGAGTTTATTCTGCTGCATTTTGATTGAAGCATGTTATTCCTTTGTTTAGTATGCTGTTTTAGAACATGCTGGAAGAACTTTCAGTACTAATATATCTACACTGCAAGACAAAGTAGTCTAGTTTCTCTGTGTGTTTTTCCATATGTGATTATCTGTGCCATATGCTGCATAGGAGCTGGAATGGTCTTTGTTAAATATAACAGCTACTTCAGATTACCTTTTATTATACAAAAGAATGTGAATCACCAACTAAGGTTAATTTAATTTTATTGGTTACCTCAGTCTGCACCAAAGTTCAGTACCAATGGCCTGAATACTTAGAGGAAGGTTCCATAAAACCACCAAATACTTTATTTGTTAAGATACTGCTTCTAAAAATGATCTTGGCTAATCTTTGTTGTGTGGTTTAGCCTTCAGGTGATCACTAGAGTACCTTCCTGAATCTTGACTTAGATTTACCAAAATGTCTTACTTGCATTACTGTTTTTCTTTCATGTACCTTTTAACCAACATTCAGCAAGAATCCATTGTTATTTTGTGTTTTAATGAAGCATGTTAATGTAATAGTGGCATCACGCTAGATACTGTAAATTAGTTTTATTGCTCAGGAATATGTTTTTAAGAGTTTAAGATTATGGAAATTGAATGTTTTTATTTAACATCAATAATCAGTGACCTTGCTTTTAAAAATGTAATTGCTGCTTGTCAAAGGTCTGCCTATTCTGGTAAAATGTTTTCACTGATATAGTTACTGCCATTAAATTACTATCTTTATATGTTTGACAGAAATCACTCATTGAAATATTCTGGTAAAGTGGATGCATGTCACATCAACATTCAGAAATTGTTACTTGATTGCATAGTGTTCCATAGCTATATTCCTGAATATTAGACATAGGGGCCTCAAAGGAAAAAAAAATGCATGCTACCCTGCTAGTTTACAATAATGCCATGCTAGTTTACAATGAACATGATTGGTTGATTGATTTTTAATGTTTCCATTATGTTATCTATTCTAAGAGCCATTAACTACCAGAAGATGTGTAAACAGTTGAAGATAGCTTACCGCACGAAAAAAATCAAACCAAACATTGTCAGATTAGATATACAGACGTTCATAAGGGTAGCAGTCATGCCTCTTGGTGTAATGTAACTTTGTTCATTTCATAGAAAGTACAATGGAACGGCATACAAACACTGTCTTGTAAATAAAAGTAACAAATTCTAATGGATAAAGGCTAGTAAATAGTATATCTTTGACTGAGTAGTGGCAGTTAAGGTGTTTGGCGTACAGGGTTTGATTCTCAAATGGGGTAACTGGATAGGCTTAAAATGGCCCACAAGTGCAGTTAGCCTAGTATTAACATATGAATATATATGTCAGGCCAGTCATTTAAAATTCAAAAACTGTAAATTAAGTGACAATGTTTTTATTTAAGAATATGGGCGTGTAAAAATAGATACATATAAAAAATAAATGCACAATAACAGCTACTTACACCTTCATGTTTTAAATTCATTTACAGATTTTGAAATGCCAGTGCGCTTAATAAATGGCACCTCTTTGTATTCTGGAAGGCTTCAAGTTTATTTTGCATTTTCCTGGGGAACTGTTTGCAATACATCATGGATTATAAATAATGCCGATGTTGTCTGTCGACAGCTGGGTTATGGAGATGCAGTACCGGCTAGCAGTGATGACTTATTTGAAGAAGCAACTGAAATTATTTGGCTAAGCAATGTCACATGTACTGGCTCAGAAAATACCTTATTCAAATGTAAAAATCTGCTGGTGGGAGAAAATACTTGCAGCCATCTGGAAGACGTGAATGTTGCCTGCACTGGTAAAGTACTAATTCTGCCAGAGTGAACAATTTCATTATCATCATCACCATCATCATCACCATCATATCATTAGCCCCCTTTTTCACATTTTCTCCATGGGGTCAGTGAGTCGTGTTAACTGTCGCCATCTCTCTCGATTCAATGCTACACTCCTGCCTTCTTTGATACTTATGCCTGACTATCGCAGATCTCCTCTCACACAATCAATCCACCTCTTTGCTGGACAGCCTCCTTTCCTCTTATCTTTTTCCTGTCAATTGCAAATCTTCTTCACCAGATCATCTTCTGTTTTTCTGCACATGTGCCAAAACCCCATAATCTGTTCACAATGATCTGTTCTACAATTGGAGCTACTTTGGTTTCTGCTCTTATGTCCTCATTTCTTCATCTGTCTCACAATGTGCATCCTCCCACCCTTCTCAGGCACTTCATTTACATCACCTCTAGCTTTCTCATCTGCTTCACATTTACTGCCCAAGTTTCTGTACCATACAGTAAGACTGGCTGCACCACTGTTTTGTACAATTTACTTTCAACTTTTTTGGCATTCTTCTGTCATACACTACACCTGAAACTCTATGCCAGATGGCTGAAGCCCCACTGACTCTAAATTTGACCTTTTCATTCAGACTATCTTTCTCATCAACCACCCCTCCAGGATATTTGAAGCTATTAACCTGTTCCACTATCTTCCCTTCTACCTCAATTCTCAGCTTCTTCTGATTTCCCCAATTTACCATTACCACTGTCATCTCTGTACTTAGTTTCATCCCATGTGTTTTCAGTTTTGCATTCCATTCTCCTATCCTTTCTGAAGTTCTTGCTCAGAGTCTGCCTGTAATGTCACATTGTCTTCTTACAGCAACTTTGTTGATCTGTCCCACTCTGACCTGTTTGCTAATGTAGTCCATCACCACAGCAGTGGGCTCAGAGATGACCCCTGGTGCATACCCATTCCCATTGGAAACCCCTCTGTGAGACTGAATACTGTTCATACTTGAGTCATTGGGTCTTTGTAGATATTCTGTGCTAATTCCATCAGTGTTTCTGGGACTTTGTACCACCACTTTGTTGCCCAAATCAGCTTTCTTGGGACCTTGTCATGTGCTTTCTCCAAGTCTAGGAATATCCAATTGGATTCTTTCCTCATCTCTAGCTTCATCTTAACTATCTGTCTCACTACAAACATCAGGTAAGTTGTGTTGCATCCCGATCTAAATCTGAACTGCTCATCTCCCATCTTACTTTCTACTACTCTGTGTATCCATTTATCAGTCACACTCTCCAGAAGTTTCATACAATGTGACAGGAGTTTGATCAATAATTTGTTCTGCATAAATAATACATCAAGGCTAAGATTCATAGATAAGCACTGTATAACAGTCTATCACCAAATAGCAAACAGTCCACAATGTGGCATGGCCTGCTGTACTCAGGTATGTGCTGGGACTTGCATAGCACTAGTAGTCTGAAAAACAAGACAGCATAATAAAGTAGTCAAGCTGTGATGAGACAAACAACTCTATGTGGGTCCGTGGAAGAGATTTTTTATGAAAGGGTTTGTGTCTAGCATGTCAGATGACAAATGAAAAGCAGTGGTCTACCTAAAGCTATGTACACTCATGCATGCAACAAAGAATGGCATCACTTCAGCTCATGCACCATCAGATAGCTTAGTTCAAGCCAGCATGGGAAAGTGCCAGCCCAGTTCATCATATAAATAGGGTGGAAAAGGGAGGTAGAAAAGTCAGACAAAGTGAAATGGCAAGCAGAGGAAAACATTTCAGATAAGCCATAATAAATGACAGATGGAGAGAGGAAGGGCATAATCTTTATTTATTTATTTATTTTATTTTCAATTTGTTGACCGGGATAGTCCGACTGGATACATGTCCATTTTCAGTGGTGGCCTGGGGAGAAAAGTTCCAGACATACATACAAAGACTATTATGTATAGGATATAAAAAACATTTGTCAAGATCAACATATAAGATGTATGTTACATATAACATGTAAAAACATTTGTCAAGATCAGTGCAGTATATGATACAAACATGCATAGAATCATACTCCATCAGTCTAACAATATAATACATTGTTATAAAATTATAGACAAACACTTTGGATGCAGTCAGAGTGGAGGAAGATGCCCTGTATTAGCACCTGAGTATTTGGTATTAATTAATCCGGATTTTTGCATGGGCAAAGCCAGTGCAGTTTGAAGTACTACATTATATTTTTCTTGAATTGTGTTGGAGAGAGTTCTGAAGTAAGGTGAACAGGAAAGAAGTTCCAGGTTTTGCCCATGGAGTTGGCAAACAGTGATTCTCCAGCTAAGTTGTTAGCTTTGAAAGTTTGAACTAAGAGTTTGTCAGATGAGCATAGTGCCCTAAGGTTTCTGTAGGGAGCGATAAGGTTAACAAGTATAGGCATATTTGCAGGCTGATAGAGAATCTTGTGAGCTACTATTAGTCGATTGACCTGAAGTAGATTAGGTACTTCAAGCTACCCTAGAGAGTTTAGGTGATGGGTTCGGTAAGCTGTACCAGTGGCGAATCTGGCAATGTTATAGCAAGTAGATAGTTTATTAAGTTTAGTCTTACTCAAGTTTGTAAATAAAGGTGAAGCATAAAGGAGGGTGGAGAGAAGGTGTGTTTGGTCAATGACAGTTCTAACTAATGGAGTTAGGTAGGGTTTAATCCTATAGAGAGATCCAAGTTTTTTTATTGACAGTTTTAATAGTTTGATTAATGTGTAAATAAAACATGAGGTTATTATTATTTATTATTTATTTATTATTTATTCCAGTTTGATGACTGGGGAGGTCCACTGGGCTCAGGGAGCCCATTTTCAGTGAAGGCCCAGGGAGAAAAGCTCCAACAATACATAGTTACATGAATAATTACTAAGAAACTTTGCATAACTGACAAATAAGCAGGTAGCATTCATAAAGAAACAAACAATTACAATTTTGTTTAGGTGTAAAAAACAGGCAAATGGCCTTGAGGCTAGAATTTACAGTATGGTTATATATACGTAATGCAAATGAGCAAGGTTAGCTAGTTGAGAGGTTAACCAGGAGTAAAAGTGGAGGAGACCTTGAGAGGTATAGGGTGAAGAGTACTGCTGCATTTCCTGTTTGAGTAAAGGTGAGAATGAAGAAGATTTTTAAAGTTTTCGAGGTTATCGCAGGTCCTAAGAGTGGAGGGAAAGCATTCCATTTTTGGCTAAGGTGAAGGAAAGCAGAAGTTGACCAAATGGGCACTTGGGTTTGTGGATGGTGATTAGGTTTTGGTGGGTAGATCTAAGTGTTCTATGGGGAGTATTTGTAGGATATTGGATAGCGCAGGGCACTTGGTAGGTTGGAATAGTAGTCTATAGGCAGTTGTCATTTGGAGAAAGACAAGTTGGTTATGGAGTTCAAGCCAGTTTAATGAGTGAAGGGAGAAACAGTGATGAGAGGAAGATTTGGCTTTGGTAGCAAATCTGGAGATTTTATTGTAACATACTTCTAGTTTGGAGGATAGTGAGGAGGATAAATTAGTAAGCAGAGGGCCGCCATACAGTAGAGAGGGAAGGAGATAAGTAGTAGCGAGAGTTAGTCTGGTAGCAGGAGAGAGGAAGTGGTCATTTCTATAAAGTAGGCCGAGTTTTATGTGGGTTTTCTTTATGTTAAGCTGGATGTGAGTATTAAATTTTAGGCGTTCATCAATAGTTACATCAAGAAATTTGGCAGAGGGAACGACCTCTAAAATGGAGTTGTTATGGCTGATTATTTGGAATGAGTTTTTATCAATATGGGAGGACTTAGAAGGAGAGAATAGAAGGATTTTAGTTTTGTTAGCATTTAATGAGAGGTGATTTTGGAGCATCCAGTTTTCGGTAGTAGAGAAGGCTGTTTGTGTCAGTAGTTGGAGATCTGTTAAGTTGGAGGCGCCGCAGATCAAAGTAGAATTGTCAGCATATTGAACAATTTTAGTATTGGGTATGGCCTTGTAAAAGTCATTAATAAAGATGTTGAATAGAACTGGGCCAAGTATGGATCCTTGGGGTACTCCAGTGGGGGTAGGATGGAAGGTGGAGGTGCCCTGGCCCCATTTGACAGCCTGGGACCTGTCAGAAAGATAGCTGGAAAACCAGGAGAGAGTTTTGTTGGAGAGATTGAGATTAGACAGATGATTTAGAAGGTGGGTGTGGGAGATGGTATCAAAAGCTTTAGATAAGTCCAACAGAACTGAGGATACTAAATTACTGGAGTCACTGGCTAAATTGACAGTATGTAGGAAGCAAAGAAGGGCGGTGTTGGTACTATGTCCTGGCTGGAAGCCGTGTTTGGTAGGAGAGAGTAGCTGGTGTTTGGTAAGGAATGGCAAGAGCTGAAGGTGGATGCATTTTTCAAGGGGTTTAGAGAGAGGGGAAAGGATGGCTATGGGATGGAAATAAGATATTACTCCTAAGAGTTTGGTAGAGGGGTCAGGGAAAATGGTGGTCCCATTGTTAGATCAAATAGGAAAGGCTGGTAAGGGGCGTCTACTGCTGGGAGAGAAAAGCAATAGTTTTGTTTTGTTCAGATTTAATATGAACCACTTATTAAGGAGCCAGTTTTCTACTGTGTTAAAAGTGGCTTAGGAAACTATCTGAAGCCCCCTAGTGGAGGTGGCCAATCATATTAAAGTCGAATAGTGCATTGTATAGACACTTACATACAGAAGCAACTCACCCTGGGTTTCTTTTTGGCATCTTGGAACAAGTTCAAATAGACCCAAGGGGTGGGGATTGGGTGAATTGGCTTTGTTGTAGGGAGACTTACTGGCAATTAAAATTAAACGCAACCCAACCTCCAGGATTAAATGACCATATTTCCATTAAACCATATCTGGTTAGGAGGTCTGAGAAGTTTTGATGTATTTCTAATTAGTGGGTTTTTCCCAGTATGTCTTTTGATTTTGATATTGGGGGACAATGTTTAGTAATATGTGTATATTTCAATTTGTATAAAACTGTTTTTTATAAGTTTTTTATGTGTACTTACGTTGATTGTTAGGAAGGGATTTTACTATGCATTTTGTGAACATTTTATGATGTAAATGTAATTAGTGTAATATAGCTTTAAAAGTTTTGGCGCACTTTTTATCTAGGGGAAGTTAAACAGGAGGAGTATTTTGTGTTTGCTTTGTACCTGAAAAAGACCTGCAATTGAGTCAGGGTGAAAGTGCTTGTGATGAATTTTGAATAAAAAAGACTGTTTTATTACCATCTTCCTGTGTCGCCTGGACCGTATTTGCTGGAATTTATTTGGTACTGTTCATACGGTTATTCCACTGGTTTCAATATATTAGTTGACTTAATGGAAATTGTACTAAAGAATAATTATTTGAGTTTTGAGGGTGAAATATTCCATCAGACATCGGAGTAACCATGGGGTCAAAGTGTGCCCCTGGTTTGCCAATTTGGTTCTTTTGTATTGGGAAGAAAAGTATATATTTCAGTCTCCTTTTAGTGACCACATAGTTTTATATAATCGTTTTTGGAGGATATATTAATACTGTGGGGTGGTGAAGAAAAAGATGCCAAGCAATTTGTAGAATATTTAAACACGACTACCTCTTTTTTCACATTTACTAGTAGTTGGAATTCTGAAATGATAGATTTTCTTGACAACCATCTCACAAAAACGCTGGCAGGTATACAGAGTCATATATTTAGCAAAGAAACATATAATGATTCATTATTACATTATCAAAGTTGTCATCCTTTCCACCAGCGTAAAAGTATTATTAAAAGCCAAATGGTTAGGTTGTCATGTTTAATCAGTGACAACACTACATATTAAAAAGACATTTATGTCCTAATAGGTATGTTTTTGGACAGCGGATACCCACTTAAATTACTTTTGGAGGTGAGAAATGAAGTGCAAAGGAAGAGAAACTTGTCCTTCCCCTGATTCTATGGGGAGTAAACCAAGTGCCTGAGAAGAAAGTTGAACCTCATAAATCAGATGCCCTTATTTTGAGATATAATAGGTTTATAGGTTCATAGGTTCATACTAGGCTATCTGCCCTAGGGCATTTATAAGCCTAGCCAGAGTGTGTTTGGCTTTCACCACCCATTTTAAATGAATTTTGCTATGCCCTTTTTCGAGGTTAGTATGCTCTGCCTCTGTCTAACAGTGACACAGAAGTGATACCCGGGGTAAAGCTACGATCTCCCATTCACTCATCAAGATTCCTCTTGAAGAGAGTCAATGAGGGACTCTGCCTAACCTGGACTGGGATTTTATTCCAGAGTGAAGGGAGCCTCTGGGTTATGAATCTGTCCCTCCAGCATGTCATATTTATTTCATTGCTGAGGTTCAAGTCTCTCAAGCGTGGGATTTGGATTTTCTGAGGTGCAGCATGTCCATTAATTCTGGGTTGGACATGGCTTTATCGTCAGGCACAGATCGCTTCGCCTGAGCAGGCAGTATGCCACTGAGTAGAGCTGGAGTTTCTTTAACTGGGCAGCATATGGCATCTGTTTGAGCCCTATGATCCTCTTGGTGAGGTACTTTTGGGGTCTTTCCAGTTGCTGCAGGTGTCTGGTAAGGTACATCCCAAAATTATGGGCCTGATGAGGGATGAGTAAAGACGATGCCCCCCGATCTAGATGTGAATCCCTTCATGATTAGGTGGGCTATATAAAATATTTTCTAACCACTTTGGTGTCAAATGAGAGATTGCTATCAACTTGGGTCCCCAGGTCCCTAATTACTTCTTCTGTACTTAATGGATTACCACCTATGTGGCACTGTTTTTGCCAAAGGGGATGACTATACACTTTTTGGCATTTAGCTTGAGGCCATGGCTCTGGCACCAGTTGTCTGTTTCTATGAGGCCCTTTTGGAGGATGCTTGTGTCGGCTGGAGAGTCGATTCAGTTTGCAGTCATCTGCGAACTTAGTCAGCCACAGTCCTTCCATGTTGATCTGTACCTCCGAGAAATATATACCGAACAAGAGAGGTCCCAGGACTGAGCCTTGGGGGACGCCACTTGTAACTGGTTTGGAGTCTGACATGGCTCCAGCAATTCTAACCATGTGGGTTCTGTCCTTGAGCCAGTTTGCAACCCATGTAGTGACATAGGGGTTTATATTTAAGCTGGTGAGCTTATCTATAATTCCCGAGTGGGGTATTGTATCGAAGGCTTTTGCGAGGTCCAGGTAGGCTGTGCGGACCACCTTCCCCTCGTCAATGGCCTTGGTGACTGTTTCAAAGAAATCAACCAGGTTTAAGAAGCAGTATCTGCCCTTAACAAAGCCAAACTGGGTAGGATCCAGTGTCTGTAGGTCCCCAATATCTTTATTTATGAGGTCCATGATGATCCTTTCCATAGCTTTGCAGACCAAGCTAGTCAGGCTTATGGGGTGATAGTTTCCAGGATCCATTGAGACACCACCTTTGTGGAGAGGGACCACTGTTGCTGTACACCACTCTTTGGGTACATATCCTGTAGTAAGGCTGAGAGTGAACAGTAATTTTATGTTTGGGTTTAGCTCTTCTTGCAGTTCATGTAGGACGCAGCCCGGGACACCATCTGGTCCCATTGATGCTGTGTTTTTTGCTTTGGAGAAGGCAGCTCTTACCTGAGCATCTGAGATGTCAGGAAGGCAGCACTCTGCTGGGATAAATATTTGCCCTTTTGGTGGGGAGGGGGGGGAGTTTGCGCTGAACCTGTCAGCTAGGATTTTGGCAATGTCTGTGGGTTCGGTGTATTTTTTGTCATTTTGGACTAATTCTGAGCATATCTGGGAATTCCCACCCAGGTTCCTAACATAACTAAAGAAAGCCTTGTGATTATCCTTAGTGTCCTGTGCAATTTGTCTCTCGAAGCTGGCCTTAGACGATTTTATGAGTGCCCATAGTTTTTGCTAATACTGATCAGAGATGCCTTCCCTTTTTGGGATTTTGCTCTATCATGTAGTAGCTTCCTCCTTCTATTGTATAGTTTGTTTAAGGCTGGGGTCCACCAGACAGGACGTCTGCCTTTGGAGGATTGGGTCTTGGTTTTATTTGGGATTGCATGATCCATGCATTCCTGAAGGTGTTCATAGAATGCGTTTATAAAGGATTCTGCGGTCTGGGCCATATTTTTCACAGGCCCGGGGGCTTTGAAGGATTCCACCTAGGTTTTGAGGATTGTGAAATTTGCTTTAGAGAAGTTTTTCACTGTGGCTTTCAGGGCAGGGGGTGGAGTTGGGATGTGAATATCCAGTGAGATTAGTTTGTGGTCTGATCTTACCAGTGAGGGATATACTTCTGGTCTGGAGCATAGAGTCCCCATGTTGGTGATGATCAGGTCCAGTATGTTTTCCCCTCTTGTGGGAGTGGTAACAAGTTGTTCCATAGCATTTGAGTTTATAAATTCTAGGAACCTTTGGGCTAGGGTGTTGGAGCTAGAATAATGCTCCCAGTCTATGTTTGGGTAGTTGAAGTCGCCCAATATAATGGTGTTTGGAGAGACCTTCAGATTTTCCAGTATTCTCAAGAAGGCCGAGTGGGGTCCCTGGGTTTGGTAGGGTGGTCTGTAGCAGGCTATAAACTAGAAGGCAGTTTTACCCACTGTTAGTTGCACATGGATAGTCTCTGATGCTTTGTGCTGTGCCACCAACCTGGAGGTGTGGGTATCTTTGACAAATATTGATACTCCCACTCCTTTTGTAGTACGGTCCAAGTTTTGGGGCCGAAAAGCATGGTATGAGGTATTACCTGGTAGTGCTGGGATGCTCTCGGGAGCCTTGAACCAGGTTTCTGTTACTGCACAGATATCGATGTTCTCCATGCTAAGGAGAGTTTTGAGTGCGTGCATCTTGAGGTTTAGACTTCTGGCATTGAGTAGCATTACTCTTAGTTTCTTATCCCTTGTGATACCTATGGAGGTGGGTTTGTCTTTTGAGCCTTGCCTAAAAAAGGTACTATGGGGATAGCAAGAGCCTTTGCCAATATCCAAAAGCCCAGGGGTGACAGCCATCCTCATCGTGGCTTGTCAAGCATGTCATCCCAGGCTGACAGGCATTGGATCCCCTTTGAATGACACCAATACTTAAGCCAATTGTTGAAATTGATCATCTTGTCTTCATATTGTGGCATCATTCTTGGTGAGGTTAAGATGCTACTCAAGGTCAGGGTCATACCGGCTTGGGCTACATGCTCAGAGAGCTCCTCTATGTCTCTTTTCATGTAGTCCAGGAGGTCGTACGCTCAGGTCATTCACACCAGCATGGATAATGACTGAGTCATATTTGTACTTGCCTTGAAGTGACCTGAGTGCTTGCGTTATGTGGCGGATCCTAGCGCCCGACAGGCAACTCACCATGACCTTCTCCTTGTTCAGCCTGGTGAGCGGGATGTCAGTGTGCCTGACGATAGAGTCTCCTATTACAAGTGTATCAGGTGTGTTGTTTAGCCTTAAGGGCTGTGACTGTTTGGCACACTGGCTTTGTGAGCTATGTGTTGCACGAGTTTTGTTTTGGGGTAGCGGTTGCTTGGGTGTCTGCTTTGGAGGTCTCTGCTGCTTAGGCAGATTTTTATTTAGAGCCTCAGTATTGTTTTTGTATGCTTATGTGTTTGGTTTGCTGTCGTGGTAGGTCTATGTGAGATTGGAATTGTAGTGAGTGTGGTGTCCTCCTCCTCCTGACTGGTTATGCCAGTACTGAGTTGAGAGAGCTTAGCCTCCAGTATGGCTATATGGTTGCATCTCTCACAAGTGTTGGAATTTGTTGGGAGGAGGAGGGTTGTTGTACATGAGGCAGTTGTAACATTGCCTCAAGATTCGATTCACAATAGCTGGAGAGAGATTGACAACTGACAGACATCTAGAATAGTATTGGGAATCTTTGTAGGGGAAAAAAGGGCCATGGAATCCAGGTACCTATAAGGCTAATTTGTGGTGGTGTGCTTTGCTATTAAATATATTTTAGAGAGGTCAATTTCTAGAAATATACACTCAGTTATGTACAAATGTGGGGCTTGCAAGTATTGCCAGTATATTTATGATGGTCCATATGTGACAGTAGCTGGGTATAATAGGTCCATACTATGTCCTGGCAGGTGTCAAATATGCTAGTGTATCTGGCTAGTTGTAGCACCTGCCAGGTTTTTACATGGGAAAAACTATAAGGAGACTTAAAGACAGGATAGCTGAATACCTTAGGGTGATTAAGAACAAAGATGTACACAATGGCCTGTTTATCCATAGCACTACATGTCCTAACTACAAGAAATGTACCTTCTTTGTACTTGATAGAGTGATTCCAAGTGAAAAGGGGGTGAAAAACTGCGTTTATATCATTTTACCGAAAGATGAAAATAGCGAACGCTATTTCATCAAACCTAAAATATCTAAACCACATAATATTGAACATTCAGAACAGCAATTTTTTTCATTGGGAAAAATTTGCTATTCAGAAAGACATACACAGAACACAAGCACAACTGAAAAAAAATCAATACACACACATACACTTATGATACTACAAATAACCCTACACTAAACTATACATACACTACTATATATCCACTTACCTTAACCCAAACCCTAATCCTAAGATCCGTCACTGTCGCACACTCACCTAACCCGCGCCCTAACCCTAACTCACTTAACCCACCCATAAACCTAATTCACCTAACCCATGCCTTAACCCTAACATACCTAACAGTGCCCTAACCCTAACTCACCGAACCCGCGCCCTAATCCTAACAACCTTACAATCGCACACTTATCCGAACCCGACCCATTAATCTCCACCACAGCACTGAAAATAGTGATGCTACAGAACCAGCCAACTGAATTCTTTCCCTAGGAAAGAATTTGGTGTTCTACAGCTTAGCTATTTTTAGCGTTTGATTAAAATGGGTCGATATTAGAAAATTGTTTTAAAACTTCGATGTTCTAATAAAGACCCAATAAACTTAGGGTAGAAAAACTTGAATATAAATGGCAAATCAAATTAAATGCAATGTGTCCCCCCGGATTGAATGAAAATATATCTGTTATGCCAATATTAAAACAAAGAGGATAATGAAATTTAATATTTAAGTACTATTATGATGGCAACTTATAATTTATATATTTTGATAAAGTTTTTCATAATTAAGGATGCAGTGTTTATGTAAAATTGTATTTGTATTTTTGCACATACATGATATGATGTACTATACATGTTTTTAATACAAATACATTATTATTTATTTTAAACATATTTCCGAAGGTCGAGCTAGTTATTGTGCATGCTTTGTGGTAAGGAATTTTTAGACATCGCTAATTTATTTAGATGGGAAATGTTTGTTACTTTAGAAAGGGGAGTCTGTGTTTTGATACTAATTAAATATTTATGAGTGGGGCTAAATGATTGGATGATCAATATGTGTTTTAAAATATACATGATGTGATGTAGTCAACTCTTATTAACTCTGAAGAAGCCATTTGTTAATGGCAAAAACACTTAGTTTTTAAGAGCATTTGTATTAAAAAGTGGAATTCTCAGTCCATTTTTTTTTTTGTCATTTCTGATTACCTACACCTGTTTACAGTGCAGATAAGTGGCCCATTGTTTTTGTTGTTTTTTTTTTGTTGTTTTGTTTTGTTTTTTGTGCTTTTTTTGTGCTCCTTGTGGTTAATGTCATCCAGGAAGGGTAAATGCCAGTGTGGGAGACAGATTACCCATAAAGACCACCACAGTAAGTGCCTTTTTCTGTCTAGGAGTGTCTCATGACCATATGCCTTGTTAAATTTGTCAAGCATTCATTCCAAAACCCTTTACAGTAGACATTCTTCCCTTTCCTTGTATCTTGATAACCAGCATCTTAAGCTTCTTGCTAAAAATACAATGGAAGGAATCTCCCACCTTGAGGGTTGGCCATTAGGGAAGAAAAAGGTGAAAAAGGTAGGATTGGAATCTTCCACTGTCCAGTCACTGCCAGGTGTTTCTCCCAAGGTTGTTACAAACCTGGAGGCTCACCCAGCTGTGTTGTCAGATTTCTCTACAGCGACTATGTTGGAGGCCAGTGAGGATCTGACTGGCAGCACATCTGAAGATGCTTTTCAGGCATCCATCTTGGACATTTAGGGGAAACCACAATTGATTTTCTTTCTGAGGATCCTAAGAGAGCTCCACAGATTTTAGTTGGGGAAGAAGTTCCTACTATGGTTCTTGCCTACCGTCCTGGGTCTGAGCCTTCTCAGAATTGTGGAGGGGATGTTCCCTTGAAAAAGAAAAAAAAATAAATTACACATATTTATTCTGCTTCTAGGGATCCTCAAAGTGAATGCCAGGCCTTCACTCAGGGGCTGTTTACTGCTTTAATGTCCTTAAAGTCTCCTCAAGGGGTTTCAGTTCATGCTCCTCCATTGGTCCTCTACTCTCCTTAAAAGGCCTAGAGAACAGGATTCTTCTGTGAATAAGTCAGAAGTGGTATTGTGCTCAGGTCCCTGATATCTATAAGAGGTACTTGTGAGTTGTTACAGTTGAAGCCTCCTAAATCTGTGACTATTACTCCTGTTTGGTTGCTTTGCTGGATGTTTTTTTCCAATACTTGTCAGGTGACTTATTCTCTGCCCCCCCCCCCGCTCCCAAGAAGCCTGATAGGTTTTATAGGGTGCCTGATGATTGTTTCTTTTTGTATAAATGCACTGCTACTGACCATTCTCTGGTCTCTGTAGCCTCTGGTAAGCCATCTTAATTGCCTCCTTCACCCAAGTTATTGCTTTCTGACAAAAATTGCAGAACTATGAAATGGCTGAGTAAGAAGGTTTATACTTCTGCTAAAATTGGTTTTAGGGCTGTTAATTATCAGACCCATATATCTAGATATGTGTTGACTCTTCTCTCTAAGGCCTGTCAACTTATTTCTGATTCTCCTGAGTCTGAGGGTAAAACTTCTGTTCTCTCCTTGCTAGGGACTTTCTCTCAAGTCAGTCATCATTCTATTAAATGTAGTTAGGATGCTGCAGATGCCCTCTTCTAGGGCTGCAGTTTTTAGTTCAGTGATGAGGAGATATTCTTGGCTTAGGCTCTAGCCTCTGCCTGATGATATTAAAGCTAAGTTGATGGATGCTCCCCTGGATTCTAAACATTTTTGAGGAAGCTGCTGCTGGTTTCTTTAAGTCCCTTCATGATAAGGATAAGGCTTTACAGGAGCATAAACATGTATTTATTTCTCCTTTGCCTGAATTGCTAAAACTATCCTGCTTAGCCTGCCTTTCTTCATAGGCTTTCCCGCTCTTCTACTAAAGGCAGGAAGAGTGGCAAATGGGTTCCTCCTGCTAAGGCTACTCAGGGATCCCTTTTTAGCCACCTCTTTCCTCTCTGGAATTGTTCACAGATGCTTCAGACTTGAGTTTGGGGTGACTTTAGGATCCCTAAAGGTACAGGGGATGTAGTTTGCCTCACCAGCAGAAGGAGGACATAAATGTCAAAGAGATGAGAGCTCTTCTATTGGCCCTTTAGGCCTTTCATCCTCTTTTCTCTACGGAGACTCTCAAAGTCTTCACAGACAATATCACAGCGATGTGGTATATCAACAAACAGGGAGCAATGAGATCTTACCTTCTTTATTGGTTGGCACTTTTGGTATGTAATCTTGTCAAGTGACTCTTCAGGCAGTTTATATCCCGTCAAGTCAGAACGTTATGGCAGACACTCTTAGCAGGTCCTTAACTCAGTCCCATGAATGGATACTTCACAGGGATGTGTCTCTGGAAGTTATTCACCAGTGGGGTACTCCTCAAGTGGATCATTTTGCCTCCGCTCTGAACAGACAACTTTCTCTGTTTTGTGCCAGAGTCCTAGGTCATCTGGTATGGAAGGTGGATGCCCTCTCATTTTCTTGGAAGGGGATGTTTCTTTATGCATTCCCTCCCCTTTCTGTCATTCTGAAAGTGATATTAAAGATTCAACAGGATGCTCCCAAAACATTGATGGTGAATCCCTTTTAGCCACAACAATACTTGTTCCCTTTGCTTCTGCAGCTTACCAGGGGCAATCATCACAAGTTACCTCACAGGGTGGATTTAGTCACACAAGTCAAGGGATCTCTCATCCATCACCACCTGTCCATGATTCAACTGATGCTGTGAGTGATAGGATTTTGATTCCTCGCAGACACTTTTTTTTCTGACAACATGCTCCAAGTCCTGCAGGAGGCCAGGAAACCTACTACTGGGAAATCCTACTTATCCACATGGAAGCGGTTTTATATTTGGTGTCTCTCTCATACATTGGACACACTTACCCATGGATGTTGCTTTGGTTCTCTCTTATGTGTGTGAGTTGCTCAGTGCTGGTTTGGCTTATTGTTCTTTTAGGCCCACTTTACAGTTATCTCTGATTGTCTGCCTTTATCTCCTCCTTTAGCTTCTAGATTCAAGATTAAACATTTTCTAAAAGGGGTCCTTAATATTAGACCTCACAAGAAGCCTGTTCCTCCTCCCTGTGATCTTAATTCCATTTTGGAGAAGTTGACTCAGGCTCCTTTTGAGCTTGCTGCTTAAACATGATTGCAACATTGTTCTTGGAAGACTGTTCTGTTGTTGGCTCTTACTTCTACCAGATGGGTGTCTGGGCTGCAGGCTCTTATGGCTTGTCCTCCTTTTTTGATCTTTCATTAGGACAGGGTGTCCTTTCTTTTATGCCTAAGGTGGTTAATCGGCTTTCCCTTAATCAGTCTACTTTTTTTCCCCTCTCTGCAATCTGACAGTGAGAGGTTGTTGCATAGGCAACTCAGAATTTATATGGATCACACCTTCTGATCAGTTGTTAGTTTCTTTTCATCCTAGATCTTTGGGTCTATCTGTATCCAAGCAAACTATTTATTCTTGGATTTCTAACGCTACTTCCTTTTGTTAAACATTTCATGGCAAGATCCTTTCTTCTTCAGTCAAGGCTCAGTCTACTAGAGCAGTAGCTTCTTCTGGTGCTTTTTCCAAGGGCTTAGATACTAATTCTATTGTTGAAGCAGCTACCTGGTCTTCTGCATACATCTTTACTAAGCACTACAAGCTGGATGGTATCGCTAGAACTAGGGCCAGTTTTGCTAGTGGCATTCTCCAGGGTTTTTTAGGGGAATCTTCTTCTCCACCCCCCTCCCATATTTCTTCTTGAGCTTTGGCACTCCCCCAAATGTTAAGAATACTACAGCAGTGAATGTAACGACATAGTACAGATGGTTGCTTAAAATCTTCTCGTAACAGCAGATGTCCTTGCCTTTACTGCTGCAGTATTTGCTCCCTCCCTCCATCACCCTAGTCCTTTGCTTTCCTGGATGTACAGGTTACCTATTGGATTTATTGGACTGGTGTTCCTACTGAGGCAATCATTTCTGTTTATGGTAGGCCTGACCATCACCTTTATGCCCTACTCTACAAAAAGGAGCATTTGGAAGATGTTCAGGCTTACCTTTAAAAGCAACAGCAAGTCTTTGGTATATTGGCCAGCTGACAGGCTTCCATGACAGGGTATCCCTGAACGTTTAGAACACTGCAGCAGTGAAGGCATGGACATTTATAGTTATGGTAAGATTTTACACAACTATATGTTTTAGTCAGCCAATAGTTTATTGTGTTTATGATTTCAAAGTTAATAATTGTGGATGACCCAGCACAATAGGATAGTACATCCATGATAGCAGCACGGCTTGATCACACAAGGACACTACATCCCCTGCACCTGTGACCTTTGTGATGGTGCAAACTGAACCATCTTCATCAGTGGCAGATGTCCTGTAATTGTGAGTCTTGCTAAGGCTGCACAGGAGTCTTGACCAGACACAACATCTGTGAGCCACACAATCTCGGATGTGTGCTTATATAGGGGAGAGGCACAGTGGATTTTGGTGCTGTCCTTACTGTCACACCTTCAAGTCTGCCACTGACATGGACAAACTTAAATAAGCTTCTGCGCCAGTAGTGATCCAAGCACATAAAGCTGTTATGGATGGCATTTTTAGATGGTAAGTCAAATGGTCTGTATGATGACAAACTACACCTGTATGCCATGTGTAATTGTGTGCAACTCCTACTCTGTAACATGCAGAGAAGTTGCTGAGGTAGCCAGTGGCAGACATTGACTCCATAGGTGCTTCTATGAGGCATGTTACAACTGCATCCTGGTGTGTCTCTGCAGTCAGTACTATCCATGCGTGTGGGAAGGTCTGCATATCAGGTGCTTGTTCCCATGCTGAGCATACCCCAAAGACACAGACCATTCCTGAGATGGCAACATTGACATCAGTGGCCACACAGCTCACCACTCATAACTATGACTAGTCTCAAAGCTGTGGGTGCCAGTGCTCTAAACATATCATATCTGAAACACCTCAACAGCCATATGCTTGCATGGTTCTACAGCTTCAATATCTTTTGTGGGCAGATGGAGCTCAGTGCTTACTTTTGGCTGCCATCAAGGTCATGGCCAACAAACATCAATTGGATCCTGACATGGCACACCCCACCAGTGTGCATGCACATGTTGCCATATTTCTCTGCATTCCCTACCATGGACTGCATGCAACCCTGAGACTGCAGGCCACCACAATACACACTGACAATGTTCACAACACAACACATCCACCCTGTCACTAGAAGATGTGATCTCTGACTTGCCACAACTAGCTACCAAAGTGCATTGCTATCAGTTCTATCTCTTGTCATTCTACCTTATAGGATTGTGTTCTTGTTGGCTGTCACACTCTCCCAACAAATGCACAAGTGATGGTGACTGTGCTCTACCCACCTCTAACCTGCATGGATATGGTACTATCTGGAACACATTGTGACCACTCCATGCATTGCCTTGCATAGGCTGGGTATAACACTGCACTCATCATTTCATTCTGCGCTGTCTCTATCATGGTCCTTAGCTGTAGACCAGATACCAGCTCAATGTAAGTGCCTCTGATCTTGTAGCCCAGACAGGTATGACCCTAGCCCTGAGTAGCATTCTGCCATCACCCAGAATGATACCACAGTACAAGGACAAAATGATTGACTTCAACAATTAGCTAAGCTTCTACTGCCATTCTAAGTGGATCCAGTATCTGTCTGCCTGGGATCACATGATCGACAGACCACGATGCTTTGCCAGAGATGGCCTGCAACTGTCACCCTTGGGATTCCGGATACTGGCTAAGGCTCTTGCCACCCCTATAGTGCCTTTTATAGGCAAGGTTCAAATGACAAATTCACCACTGTAACAGGTACAAGCAAGCAAAATCTGAGAGTAATGCTACTTAATGCTAGAAGTCTAAACCTCAAAATGCACTCACTCAGGGCACTCCTTAAAAGGGAGAACATCGACATCTGTACAGTAACAGAGACCTGGTTCAAGGCTCCAGGGAGCACCCCTGCATTACCGGGCTATAATTCACACCACACCTTTCGGCCACCTAACCTGGACAGAAACACTAAAGGTGGAGACGTGTCCATACTCATTAAAGATATCCACACCTCCAGGCTTGCTGCTCAGCATAATGCATCTGAGATTATCCAAGTGCAACTAACTCTGGGCAAGACTGAAATCCAAATTGTAGCTTGCTACAGATCCCCCACCATGCCCCAGGATTCCCACTCCTCATTTCTAGATACACTGGAAAATAATAGGGTACAAACCAACACCCTAATAATGGGTAATTTCAACTACCCCACCATTAACTGGGAAAACTACTCATGTACCAACTCTTTTGCTCAATGTTTTCTGAAATTCATAAATTCCAAAGCCTTGGATCAACTTATCCACACCCCCACCAGGGGCAGCAGTATCCTAGACTTGGTCATTACCAACATGGGTGACCGGTGTTCCACACCAAAGGTCAATTCCTCATTGGTCAGATCCGACCACAAGCTAATCATCCTAGACATCCATATCCCGTTCCCACTCCCCATTAGGGAAACTACCATAAAAAATTTCTCTAAAGTCAACTTCACGCTTCTTAAGACAGAAGTGGCAAACTTCACGACACCCATGTAGATGGACAATAGAGGTACTACTGCGGAATCCTACACAATTGCACTTTATAAGCACTTACACAAGTGCATGGATCATGCTATCCTTAACAGAACTAAGATTCTATCCTTCAAAAAATGAAGCCAATCTGGTGTTCCTCTGCCATAAGCAAACATTACAACAGGAGAAAGAAACTGTTGCAAAAAAGAGTAAAATCCCATGATTGGAGGAATTCCCTGGTCAGCCTCAGTAAGAAGCTGAGATCCCTCATAAAATCCTCCAAAGCTAGTTAGGAAAACAAAATTGCCACTGATTGTAAAGACAACCACAAATCATTCTATAGCTATGTCAAGAATCTCAATGGCAACACTCAGATCCGCTCTCAGTTACAGCACAATGGCAGTAAATTTACAGAAACAACTGATATTGCCAACATCCTGGCAGATAGGTTCAATGCTAACTTTACCCCACTCTCACCCTCTAAAGGGCCCATCTCTATACCTGAAGAATGCAAAGTTCCTGTAATCATGGCTGCACAGGAAAAAAAAAACACTCTCTAAAGCCAAGAACTCAGCATCCATGGGACCTGACAACATCCCAGGCTGCATTCTACATGAACTACAGAGCGAACTGGCACCCCACCTAAGTACCTTGTTCAGTCATAGCCTCACCTCAGGATTTATGCCCACTGAATGGCGCACAGTGATGGTTATACCACTCCACAAAAAAGGAGCCACCAAGGACCCCGGGAACTTCCACCCCATTAGCTTGATGGGCCTGTTCTGCAAGGCCATGGAAAGTATCATCATGGAACTTATAAACAAAGACATTGGTGAACACCAAACCCTGGACCCCACCCAGTTTGGTCTGTAAAAGGCAGATCATGTCTCCTAAACCTGATGGACTTCTTTGAAGCAGTCACCAAAGCTGTAGACTGAGGTAAGGTGGTTCACACAGCCTATGTTGATCTTGCCAAGGCTTTCAACACCATCCCCCACTCTGGAATTATCGATAAACTCACTAAACTAGGTATAAATTCCTATGTCACAAGATGGGTTGCCAACTGGCTCACTGACAGAACCCACACTATGAAAAAAGCATATTCCAAATCTGACCTTAGACCAGTGACAAGTGGAGTACCATAGGGTTCAGTCCTGGGTCTTCTCCTGTTTGGTATCTACTTCTCTGAAGTACAGGCTAACACAGATGGTCTTTGGCTAACAAAGTTTGCAGATGACTGCAAACTATGAGCAATAATCAAAACTCCTAATGATGTGGACATCCTACAAAAGGGCCTCACTGAGACAGATGCCTGGTGTCAAAGCCATGGCCTCAAGCTCAATGCCAAAAAGTGCATTATTATCCCCTTTGGTAAAAACTCTGTACTCATGAACTACCTCATAGACGGTAGTAAAATTAACACCAAAAGTGTGATAAGAGACCTTGGGACACATATGGACAGTAGTCTCTCCTTTGATAATCACATTGCGACAGTAGTCAGGAAATCCTTCTATGTGGCACACCTCATCACAAAAGATTTCTCATCCAGGAAAAAAGAGGTCATTGTTCCCCTCTACTCGTCACTCATTAGACCCATTATAGAGTACAACTCCCTTTTTGGTATGTACCTCACAAGACATCTACAACAACTGGAAAGACCGTAGAAATACTTCACAAAGAGGATTACTGGCTTCAAACAGATGCCCTATGCAGACCGTCTCAAAAATCTCCAGCTTTACTCCATCGCATATCGCCTACTCAGAGGCAATCTCTGCCTAACATACAAAGCTATGTCAAACCCAGAGTTGTTGGACATGCTCCACTTAAAGAAATCCCAATCCCTCTGAGCTACATGCAATAGGGACCTAAATCTTGTCAGCACAATAAACAGAACATGCTTGAGGGATAGATTCCTGTCCCAGAGACTTTCCATACTCTGGAACAAACTACTTATCTATATCAAACAAAGCTCCTCATTAGTACTCTTCAATAAAAGTCTTAATGATTGGATGGGAAATAAGAAATTCACCCCGGGGATCATTTCTGTGGCTCTGCTCAACAGTGGCAGAGGAAAATAATTTTCTTGGGTGGTGAAAGTCTGGGTGCCTTCTTAGCTAAGCTTATATAGGCCCTAGGGCCAATAGCCTTGTACCTCACTATGAACCTATGAACCTATGAAGTATTGTGCCTGCTACAGTTTCACACATCATTGAATTGTTACCTTCATATGACACAACTGTTTAACCTACACTTTGATTGCCAGACCCACTGATATGGTTGGCCCTGCTGAGGTATTTACCTGTTGTTGTAGCCATTTTTACAGTGTCATATTATGCAATTTGGCCCATGCAACAACAATTTGGCTCAGGAATCCACTGTATATTACAATGCCCTACCTGCTACATTAATGCAGCAGATAGGTCCCTACAGTTGTTTAAAAGGTATTCCATTATGTGACATGCTTTTTCATTGGCAGTGCTAAATGCCCTCTTTTACAGGGTCTGGGATTTGTTGACAAGAGCTAACATCCATTGCTCTACCATATCCATAATCAATTGGAATACGCAGCAATAATATCATTATATGTGTCCTGCTCCCTGCTTTAGTGGTAACTGTATATATTAACCTGGTTACCCTTCTACAGGTGCAAATGCCAATACAATGGCTGTGTGAGCAATCACCCTAAAATGAACTGTTAGTGTAAAATGGACACATTCCATATGTGTGAATCCTAGGAGGTACCTAATTAGCATAAAATCTGAAAATCAGATAGCACATGACTCTTCCTGCTTCCAGTAGGGATGTGGGATATCGGTTCCCTATGAAACCATCGAAGTTACACTACATCGAGAATGACTACATCGAGACTAGACCATCGAAAGTACATAACAGCGAAAACAGAAATCGTCGACATTTAAAACACCGAACACCAGAACACCGACACACGGAACGTAAACAACACACTACACTACATAGAATACACACTAGCCCTGACCCAAACCCTAACCCTAAGGTCCGACACTATCGCACACTTCACCTACCTGCACCCTAACCCTAACTCACTTACCCACCCCTAGCCCAAGCTCCGACACTATCGCACACTTCACCTACCTGCACCCTAACCCTAACTCACTTACCCACCCCTAGCCCAAGCTCCGACACTATCGCGCACTTCACCTACCTGCACCTAACCCTAACTCACTTACCTGACCACCCCTACCTCCGTCACTGTCGCACACTTACCGGGTCGCGTTAAACATACACCAGTGCTGTGACATTCCATTTCGACGCTTTGGAAGTCGACGATTTCCGTTTTCGATGGTTTGCAATTTCAATGTAGAAGTCCAGATCTTCTCATTTTCGATGTAGTGTAACTTCGATGGTTTCATAGGAAACCGGGATATCATACTACTTAGAAATGGGTTTTAAAAAAACAGAGACTTGCAAAAATTACGGAAAAATACCAGCATATTATCAAAAAGCCAGTGAAGCTCTGTGGACTTTAATGAATGATATTACAAAATTCTAACACACAAGATTATTTATTTTTGCTTTTGAAAATGAGAGATGTAAGATGCATGTCTTCTTTCTTTATATTATTGGTACCACTAGTCTGATGGTCAGGTAGTGTGGTTTTCTTTTTACTAGACAGCTTCAGAAATCACCTATGATGAGCAGTGGCTCTGAAAGTTGTGTGGAAAGGTAAATTAAACCTGAAAATAGGGACATACCTCCAAAAACATGTATATCACATGGAAGGATAACTGAGGCCTGGAAAAAAATTTACATTGTTTTCAAAATAAGGACACTTGAAAGGTCTGCTTGCCTCCCACATGAGTACATCTGAGGATGGCACAGGTCTAAAAACTTCCTTATGATATCTTTGTCTATAAGGCAGAGGTGATAGTAGCTCAGCCATTGACAGACCTGTCTGCAGTGCACAGGGTGACATTTCCCAAAATCACCATCAGAAGCTATGAGACTAGACACTAACAAGTGTTGCTTGTATAATTCAGATATTAGTTCTGCATCTATTTTCAGAAATAAGCCTAGTTACTAGGAAATTGCACTATAAAGAATCACTGACTATCATAGTTTGCCCTGCTATTTTTGAATAATTTTCAGTGGCTTTGCCATGATTGATGCCATCATTTGCATACATTATGCCTGTCATTCATATAATTTATCTTATTTGCATGTTATTACACAGTCATCTGCATATAATGTACACCACCCTATTTTCTCAGTAGTGTGATCATGATATACCAAGTAGCATATCATGATGTTTCTAAATATTCTCCAGTATTTCACAACTCAAATATTTTGGACATATATTGCACTCAGCCCCCTGTAAAGACATAATATACCCACCCTGTTAGAAACTGTGTAACACAATATGCCAGAGTGTTATTATTAAATTATCTTTAAACCTTTAAACCCTTAAACCCTATATTTGATACACACGCACACACACACATATATTATATATATATATATATATATATAGAGAGAGAGAGAGAGAGAGATTATGTAAGGCATTTTTGTTAGAAATTAACTTTCTACCCGGAAACCCCCCTGGAAATTACCCAAATAAGCCTGGAGCCTGGTCCCCTTTGGGGCAAAGCCTAAAATTGGAAAAAGGATTTAAAAAAAAAAAATAATTTGGAACTCCCATAAACCAAAGAAAAATTGGGGAACCAAAAAAAAAAAAAAAAAAAAAAAAAAAAAAAAAAAAAAAAAACCCCCCCCCCCCCCCCCCCCCCCCCCCCCCCCCCCCCCAGACCAGTCTGGATCCAAAAAACCAAAAAAATTTGGTTTTTGTCAAGGGCAGATCCTGCCTTCTGAACTTGGTCGACTTTTTGAAACAGTCACTAAGGCCATTGATGAGGGTAAGGCAGTTCACACAGCCTACCTTGACCTTGCAAAAGCCTTTGATACAATACCCCACTCGGGCATCATAGACAAACTCACCAGCTTAAATGAAAACCCATATGTCACAAGATGGGTTTGCAAACTGGCTCAAGGACAGAAGCCACAGGGTCAGAGTTGCTGGAGCTATGTCAGACTCTAAGCCAGTCACAAGCGGTGTCCCACAGGGCTCAGTCCTGGGACCCCTCTTGTTCGGCATTTATTTTTCCGAGGTACAGGCAAACATAGGAGGATTGTGGCTGACAAAATTAGCAGATGACTGCAAACTGGGCGCCATAATTGATACTCCAGCAGACACAAACATCCTTCAGAGAGGCCTCATAGAAATGGATAATTGGTGCCAGAGCCATGGCCTTAAGCTAAACACCAAAAAATGTATAGTCATACCCTTTGGGAAAAACAAGGTACCGAAAAATTACCACATAGGTGGTAATCCATTAAGTACGGAAGAGGTAATCAGGGACCTAGGGACCCAGGTTGACAGTAACCTCTCATTTGACACTCACATTGCCAAAGTGGTTAGGAAGACCTTCTATATTGCCCACCTTATCATGAAGGGTTTCACATCTAGATCAAAAGAGGTCATTGTGCCCTTGTACTCTTCTTATCAGGCCAATGATTGAGTACAATGCCCCATTTGGGATGTATCTCACCCGACACCTGCAGCAGTTGGAAAGACCCCAAAAGTTCCTCACCAAGTGGATAAAGGGTCTTAAACATATGTCATATGCTGCCCGACTGAAAAAACTCCAGCTCTATTCAGTCGCATACCGCCTACTCAGAGGTGATCTGTGCCTGGCAGTACAAGGCCATGTCCAATCCTGAATTAATGGACATGCTCCACCTCAGAAAATCCAAATCCATCAGAGCCACGAGAACAAGTGACTTAAACCTCAACACAGAAATAAATAGAACGTGCTGGAGGGACAGATTCATAACCGAGAGGCTCCTACACTCTGGAACAGAATCCCAGTCCATGTAAGGCAGAGCCCCTCACTGACTCTATTCAAGAGAAATCTCGGAGGTGGATGGGAGATCGTGGTTTACCCCAGGGGTCATCTCTTTGTCACTACTAGACAGAGGCATAGTAAACTAAACCCTAAAAGGGCGTAGTATTCTCATCCTAAGGGGTGGTGTAAGCCACATACACTCTGGCTAGGCTTATAAATGCCCTAGGGCAGATAGCCTAGTACGAACCTATGAACCTATGAACCTATAAACCTCAAAATGCACTCACTCGAGGCACTCCTTAAAAGGGAGAACATCGACATTTGTGCAGTAACAGAGACCTGGTTCAAGGCTCCAGAGAGCACCCCTACATTACCAGGCTATAATTCATACCACACCTTTTGGCCACCTAACCTGGACAGAAACACTAAAGGTGGAGGCATGTCCATATTCATTAAAAATATCCACACCTCCAGGCTTGCTGCTCAGCATAATGCATCTGAGATTATCCAAGTGCAACTAACTCTGGGCAAGACTGCAATCCAAACTGTAGCTTGCTACAGATCCCCCACCATGCCCTAGGATTCCCACTCCTCATTTCTAGATACACTGGAAAATATTAGGGTGCAAACCAACACCCTAATAATGGGTGATTTCAACTACCCCACCATTAACTGTGAAAACTACTCATGTACCAACTCTTTTGCTCAACGTTTTCTGAAATTCATAAATTCCAAAGCCTTGGATCAACTTATCCACACCCCCACCAGGGGCAGCAATATCCTAGACTTGGTCATTACCAACATGGGTGACTGGTGTTCCACACCAAAGGTCAATTCCTCATTGGTCAGATCCGACCACAAGCTAATCACCCTAGACATCCACATCCCGTTCCCACTCCCCGTTAATGAAACTACCATAAAAAATTTCTCTAAAGTCAACTTCACGCTTCCAGGCATAGGCATCAAATATTGCCTGTTCATATTTGCATTAATAATTCCAAAACCATGTTACATAAAACACAACTGTACACACTCATCAAAAGAGCTCTACTGGAGGGAATGAGTTAAGACAGAAGTGGCAAACTTCACAACACCCATGCAGATGGACAATAGAGGTACTACTGCTGAATCCTACACAATTGCACTTTATAAGCACTTACACAGGTGCATGGATCATGCTATCCTTAAAAGAACTAAGATTCTATCCTTCAGAAAATGAAGCCAATCTGGTGGTCCTCCACCATAAGCAAACTCTACAACAGGAGAAAGAAACTGTTGCAAAAAAGAGTAAAATCCCATGATTGGAGGAATTCTCTAGTCAGCCTCAGTAAGAAGCTGAGATCCCTCATAAAATCCTCCAAAGCTAGTTACGAAAACAAAACTGCCACTGATTCTAAAGACAACCACAAAGCATTCTATAGCTATGTCAAGAATCTCAATGGCAACACTCAGATCTGATCTCAGTTACAGCACAATGGCACTAAATATACCGAAACAACTGATATTGCCAACATCCTGGCAGAAAGGTTCAGTGCTAACTTTACCCCCCTCTCACCCCTTAAAGGGCCCATCTCTATACTGGAAGAATGCAAAGTTTCTGTAATCACGGCTGCACAGGAAAAAAAAACACTCTCCAAAGCCAAGAACTCAGCATCCATGGGACCTGACAATATCCCAGGCTGCATTCTACATGAACTACAGAGCGAAATGGCACCCCACCTAAGTACCATGTTCAGTCATAGCCTCACCACAGGCTTTATGCCCACTGAATGGTGCACAGTGATGTTTATACCACTCCACAAAGGGGGAGCCACCACGGACCCCAGGAACTTCCTCCCCATTAGCCTGACGGGCCTGTTCTGCAAGGCCATGGAAAGTATCATCATAGAACTTATAAACAAAGACATTGGTGAACTCCAAACCCTGGACCCCAGCCAGTTTAGTCTGTAAAAGGCAGATCATGTCTCCTAAACCTGATGGACTTCTTTGAAGCAGTCACCAAAGATGTAGACTGAGGTAAGGTGGTTCACACAGCCTATGTCGATCTTGCCAAGGCTTTCAATACCACCCCCCACTCTGGAATTATTGACAAACTCACTAAACTAGGTATAAACTCCTATGTCACAAGATGGGTTGCTAACTGGCTCACTGACAGAACCCATACTGTGAAAGTAGCATATTCCAAATCTGACTTCAGACTAGTGACAAGTGGAGTCCCACAGGGTTCAGTCCTGGGTCCTCTCCTGTTTGGTATCTACTTCTCTGAAGTACAGGCTAACACAGAAGGTCTTTGGCTAACAAAGTTTGCAGATGACTGCAAACTACGAGCAATAATCAAAACTCCTAATGATGTGGACAGCCTACAAAAGGGCCTCATTGAGACAGATGCCTGGTGTCAAAGCCATGGCCTCAAGCTCAAAGCCAAAAAGTGCATTATCATCCCCTTTGGTAAAAACTCTGTACTCATGAACTACCACATAGACGGTAGTAAAATTAACACCGAAAGTGTGATAAGAGACCTTGGGACACATGTGGACAGTAGTCTCTCCTTTGATAATCACATCGCCACAGTAGTCAGGAAATCCTTCTACATGGCACACCTCATCACAAAAGATTTCTCATCCAGGAAAAAAGAGGTCATTGTTCCCCTCTACTCATCACTCATTAGACCCATTATAGAGTACAACTCCCTTTTTGGTATGTACCTCACAACAACTGGAAAGACCGTAGAAATACTTCACAAAGAGGATTACCGGCTTCAAACAGATGCCCTATGCAGACCGTCTCAAAAATCTCCAGCTTTACTCCGTCGCATATCACCTACTCAGAGGCAATCTCTGCCTAACATACAAAGCTATGTCAAACCCAGAGTTGTTGGACATGCTCCACTTAAAGAAATCCCAATCCCTCCGAGCTACATGCAATAGGGACCTAAATCTTGTCACCACAATAAACAGAACATGCTTGAGGGATAGATTCCTGTCACAGAGACTCCCCATACTCTGGAACAAACTACTTATCTATATCAAACAAAGCTCCTCATTAGCACTCTTCAAGAAAAATCATAATGATTGGATGGGAAATAAGAAATTCACCCCGGGGATCACTTCTGTGGCTCTGCTCGACAGTGGCACAGGAAAATAATTTTCTTGGGTGGTGAAAGTCTGGGTACCTTCTTGGCTAGGCTTATATAGGCCCTAGGGCCAATAGCCTAGTACCTCACTATGAACCTATGAACCTATGAAGTATTGTGCCTGCTACAGTTTCACACATCATCGAATTGTTGCCTTCATATGACACAACTGTTTAACCTGCACTTTGATTGCCAGACCCACTGATATGGTTGGCCCTGCTGAGGTATTTACCTGTTGTTGTAGCCATTTTTACAGTGTCATATTATGCAATTTGGCCCATGCAACAACAATTTGGCTCAGGAATCCACTGTATATTACAATGCCCTACCTGCTACATTAATGCAGCAGATAGGTCCCTACAGTTGTTTAAAAGGTATTCCATTATGTGACATGCTTTTTCATTGGCAGTGTTAAATGCCCTCTTTTACAGGCTCTGGGATTTGTTGACAAGAACTAACATCCATTGCTCTACCATATCCATAATCAATTGGAACACGCAGCAGTAATATCATTATATGTGTCCTGCTCCCTGCTTTAGTGGTAACTGTATATATTAACCTGGTTATCCATCTACAGGTGCAAATACCAATAAAATGGCTGTGTGAGCAATCACCCTAAAATGAACTGTTGGTGTAAAATGGACACATTCCATATGTGTGAATCATAGGAGGTACCTAATTAGCATAAAATCTGAATATCAGATAGCACATGACTCTTCCTGCTTCCAATAGGGATGTGGGATATCATACTACTTAGAAATGGGTTTTAAAAAACAGAGACTTGCAAAAATTATGGAAAAATACCAGCATATTATCAAAAAGCCAGTGAAGCTCTATGGACTTTAATGAATGACATTACAAAATTCTAACACACAAGATTATTTATTTTTGCTTCTGAAAATGAGAGATGTAAGATGTGTGTCTTCTTTCTTTATATTATTGGTACCACTAGTCTGATGGTCAGGTAGTGTGGTTTTCTTTTTATTAAACAGCTTCAGAAATCACCTATGATGAGCAGTGGCTCAGAAAGTTGTGTGGAAAGGTAAATTAAACCTAAAAATAGGGACATACCTCCAAAAACATGTACATCACATGGAAGGGTAACTGAGGGCTGGAAAAAGTTTACATTGTTTTCAAAATAAGGACACTTGAAAGGTCTGCTTGCCTCCCACATGAGTACATCTGAGGATGGCACAGGTCTAAAAACTTCCTTATGATATCTCTGTCTACAAGGCAGAGGTGATAGTAGCTCAGCCATTGACAGACCTGTCTGCAGTGCAAAGGGTGACATTTCCCAAAATCACCATCAGAAGCTATGAGACTAGACACTAACAAGTGTTGCTTGTATAATTCAGGTATTAGTTCTGCATTTATTTTCAGAAATAAGCCTAGTTACTAGGAAATTGCACTATAAAGATTCACTGACTATCATAGTTTGTCCTGCTATTTTTAAATAATTTTCAGTGGCTTTGCCATGATTGATGCCATCATTTGCATACATTATGCCTGTCATTCATGTAATTCCTATTATTTGCATGTTATTACACAGTCATCTACATATAATATACACCACCCTATTTTCTCAGTAGTGTGATCATGCTATACCAAGTAGCATATCATGATGTTTCTAAATATTCTCCAGTATTTCACAACTCAAATATTCTGGACATATATTGCACTCAGCCCCCTGTAAAGAAATAATATATCCACCCTGTTAAAAACTGTGTAACACAATATGCCAGAGTGTTATTATTAAATTATCTTTAAAACCTTTAAACATTTAAACCCTATATTTGATACACACACACACATATATATATATATATATATATATATATATATATAGAGAGAGAGAGAGAGAGATTATGTAAGGCATTTTTGTTAGAAATTAACTTTCAGATAATTATACTTGCTATTTATTTATTCATAATTTAAATGTAAATTACTGCTGAAGTTAGCTCTACCACTTTATTTGTATAATTAGAAGGAGTTTAGATAATGACATAGTTCCTATTACCAAAAATTTCACAATTACAGAAAAAGTAAAAAGGATTATTATTTCATATGTAATGATATTCAGTACAGATATATACTGGAATATTCACTATATTCTAACTCCTGAAGAGAAATCCTTTACTCCTCTCTAATGGAGCACTGCAGACTAAGAAAACTCTGGAACAACCCAACCCATCCAAAAGCAAGGTAAAGCAGCTCCTCGACAACAGCTTGTCTCAAATCCAAAATTTTCTCTAATGGAATCAGAAGTAATAAAACACACTAGAGTAACACAGACAAATGCATGTAAACCCGGAATTTGATAGGCAAGTATACATTGTCATATGGCTGTTCTGTTTAACTGTTTTTAGCAAACAATTGCAATACTTTGTACAATATCTGCTTTAAGAGTATAAATTCACTTGCAGTTATATTGGCTACATAACATTGCCAGTATTAGCACAGAGAGCACTGATGTCCTGATGTCAGAATTTTTCTAGTAGTTAAAAAAATGTCCTATTTTAGGAAAAATGTGAATAATCTTTACATAAGGTTTAATCATAACTCAACACAGACATATTCTGGGCATAAACTTCATTCTTTTCCCACAGCAGAAGCCACATATCCACTTATAATGAAAAGAAAATATAATGAATGGTCTACCTGCACTCAGTGGAATTACCCTACTTTGAATCACTGACTGTTTTATAATATTATGAAATCTAACTCAAAACCCCTAAGAAGAGAGAAAAGTTGTTTTTTGTTTTTTTGTTTTTTGCAGGGGAACATGGCTCCTTTGGCTCCCACTCCCACCTCATGTAGTGACTTGGCCTTCATACTCACTTACATATCAGTACCAACTCTACAGTTATACAGTCAAAAACAGAGGAAAACTCCACTGTAGTACACTAACATTTCATACACTGCAATCCAATTCACATTCATCAAACCACAATTAAAAGAAATTGATGAAAATTCACTAACACAAATCATACTCAGCAAAATCTGGGATAATCTAATACAACATGCAAGACTTTCACTGGCCAGTACCTATATGGAGAGCAATTTGAGACTTGTGCATGAAAGACTATATATCAGCTTTCCTTAGACAGCTCTTGTTACACTTTTAAGACATTACATTTTGACAGCACAAAGGTATGACTAAGTGTTTGATTGTAACCTTAAGATTTAAATGGAGTTCAGTGCTTCACAATATATTTTTAACACTAGGTAAAGTAGATTAGTCCAACTAAGCCAATGACCTCTTTTGAGAGGAGGTGTTTATACTGACTAGGTAGAAAATTGTCTATGACACCAGGGAATTCCCTGTACTTCTTGGAGCTGTTGAATGGTGACAGAAGGCTCCTACAGCAGCAAGAAAAAGGCCTAAGGGAATAAGCAGCATGGAGGAGGAGAGAAATGCTAGGGAGCAATTAGAAGTAGAAGGTGAGAATTTGGAGAAAAAAAATGTTCAATATGAAGCTTCAGAATGTAAACCAATATTCCTGCGTGGTGGATGTTACAAATGAGCAGTGTTTAGGTGTTTCAATGGGGAAGTAAGTAAACAATGATGTTCTATTAAAAATTATCAAGCAGGATGAGCCAGTTGAGATTTCTACTGTTTCCTGGGGTGAAAAAACAGATAACTTTTTCACATGTGCTAAGAATGGCAATATGGAAAAGGAGCCAGGTGATATGGCAGCAGAGAAAGCAACAGCTAACATTTATGCAGCAGTGACAGAAAGTAAATAGGAAAGCAAAAACAAACTGAGGGTGTTTGGTTTTGTGGCTTCAGATAATGTAGTAACTGAAATATATGCAGCAGTGACAGCAGGAAAAAGGGACAGCAGCAACAAATTCCAAGAAAACCATTTTAAAAACGTAGAGAAGACCAGCTGTGACAATAAGAACAAAAAACTGACTGTAATAGACACATATTATGTGTGGGACAATTTGGTAACTGATCTTGGTTTTAAAGCTCAACAAATGAGGTATTTTACATATCTTGTAACAGAGACTTTTTGTGACGTAACATTTGAAACTGATGGACTGATGGTGAATTTCTGGAGGTGGGTAACAAACATAAGGACTTTTATCAGTGGAACAATTGTTTGTTTTCTGGTAGTAAATTAAAGGCTAAAAAAATATTACTTTGCAGTTTAGTACTTATGAATTGGAAAAAGATGATGTTAAAAAATGCATGCAGTGTCTTTGTGAAACTGTTGATAATATTGTGAAAGTTAGATATGAGAGAAACTTATGGAATTGAGGGTGGAGGCTGGAAGCCATTTTGAAATGAAAAAAAATAATAACATAGTGAAACGCGTTTCAAATGTTATTTTTGTGGTTGGTCATAGATGGCCAATCAAATATGCTGGCCAGCTTAAATTATGCTTCTTTTGTGGGGGCTTCTCTCATTTAATTAATGATTGTGACAAGGTACAATGTAAATAGTGTGTGGAGAAAAGATACACAGCAAGAAGGTGTGTGCCTGAATGCATGTTGTGTAACACAAATTACACTTTTAAATGGTCTGCTGTGAGCGAACAGTAAACAATAAGAAAAAAAGAGTAAATAGAAGAAAACATATATGACGAAAGACAGCAAGAGGCAGGGGGAGATGGTGAACTAGGTAAAGAAGAAACTGTAGCAGAAGAAGAACCATGAGTGGGGAAAAATGAGGTGAGAGAGTGAGAGTGCATGCAAAAAGATAGGTCAGGATGAGGGACCACTAGTAATTATTTTCTAGCCGGTGAATAATCTGATTCTGTGTAACAAGAATTATTTGTACATAACCCCCAGGAAAATATTTATTTGGGGAAAGAGTAATACTAAGAAAATGACAATTTAAAAATATTTCCCCTAAACATAAACAAAGAAGGAAAAGCAACAATTTTAGACTACATTCATTAAATGTGAACAATAAAATTAACACCATACGACGGCTAAGGTATTGAAATGGTGTGTTATATGTCACATGAATGTTAATCTGTAGAGTATGTGACATTGCTGACAAGTGAAGAAAGACTGCAATTAGAAGAATTGTGGGTTGGAAATGTAATAGATAACTTAAGAAGGGTACATTGTTCTGGAGTGATTGTGTTATGTAAAAACAAACAAAAATGAATCTGTGAAACTAATATACCTGACATTGATAAGGATGAGGAGATTAACTCATTGTGGTGAATGTAAGGTCGAGAGAACTTTTGTATAGAATTATAGCATGATATGCATATATTACTAACAAGGAAAGACAGAATATGTTTAACCTAATATTAGACTATGTGGAGGTTGACATGAAAATTATAATTGCTAGGGACGTTAATTGTGATTTAAGGGAAAAATGTAAAAAGACAGGGAAAGATGTAAAAAAATCAGTAAGTGATAAAAATGTGGTAAATATACTGTGTGGAACAAACGACAATGGACTTCTAGAAGGGGGCACTTGAATCTGAACTTGATTATTTTATATTATCCGAAGACTTTGTGTAGCAGATGGTGACACAGCTGTGATGGACATTCAGACAATTTAGCAATAGGGATGAAGGTGATGGAAGAAAAGGGATACATTTAGAAAGAAATGAAATGAAAAGAATAAATGAGAAATTTTCATATAAAGTTGGAAAGTGGGAAGTATTGCAGTTCGGTCCCAGTCGTTTGGGGTGTTCCCACTTCACCTCCCCCTGAAAGGCTTTTAAAAGCATATAGGGTCATTCCAGGAATAACAAGTACAGAAAACTTT
The DNA here is from genome assembly GCF_019279795.1 of Protopterus annectens. Classification (NCBI taxonomy): domain Eukaryota; kingdom Metazoa; phylum Chordata; order Ceratodontiformes; family Protopteridae; genus Protopterus; species Protopterus annectens. The sequence goes on from NC_056729.1 coordinate 1,918,322,024, forward strand.
CCCCACCACAGAACTTGTTTTAATAAGGTCAATATCCACTAAAATACTTTGCCACCTGTAAAGCTAATAAACTGAGTCCAAAAAAGCACTGGTGAATGTCCCCATAACTCCCACTTTAATCTGTTTATGCTGATAAGCATTAGGTTGGAAGGGTTAGACTTTCCTGTAGCCTTCTTTCTTCCCCAGTTAAGGTGCTTGTAACTCATTTAACAGTAGGGCTTAGGAACAGAGTATTGGGCATATAAAAAGAAACAAAAAAAGCGTGCTTGTAACTCATACCTGCACATGTTGCCTCTAGGCATCTGCTTTACTGGTTTAGCCTGGTTCAGTCCTTCACCTCCCCCCTCTCTCAAGTAATCAGAGGTTACATAATTACCTACCTGACCAGCCATTTTCAAATTAACCAGTGCATCAGGTCCCAGTCTGTTGAGGTACGTTCACATACTTATGTATTTAATTCTTGCTTCTTTGTTTGGGAGGCTGGCCTAATGGTTAAGGTGTTTGCCTTGCCAAACGCAAGATGCAGGGTTTGAGTCTCACAAGGGATAATTGGCTAGGCTTAAAATGGCTCACAAGGGCAGTTAGCCTAGTACTAACCAATGAACCTTTAACTGCACTCAATGTACTAATTGTTTACTGCACTTACTCGCAAACTGAAACCTTGATGAATTAAGGCATGTTTATTGGTACCGGCTGCTACAAATTACTCACAAACTGCTGTTGATATTCTATCCATTTATTGTCATTTGCATTGACTTAGTGGTCTGTCCTGGGTAGTGTAGCATTAATAAGGGACAGAAATAATGAACAAGTAGTGTAACATTGATAAGGGACAAAAATAATGAATATTAACTGAGCCCTTAAGGCAGATATATAGGAAAGAGTGCTGCTGTTTCCTAATACTAAAAGGTACACATGGACTTGTTTGATAATCATGAATACTGAATGTTTGAATGATTAACTCTGTTCTTGGTATAGTACTTATAATCATATCCCCTGTCTATTTGTTCCTACCTCACCTCCCCCCCGAAAGGCTTGTGAAAGCATAGAGGGTCATTCTAGGAATAACAACAAGTACAGAAGACTTTCCCCCATCATGGAACTTGTTTTAACAAGGTCAATATCCACTAAAATACCTTGCCACCTGTAAACCTAACAAACTGGGTCCAAAAAAGCACTGGTGAATGTCCCCATAACTCCCACTTCTAATCTGTTTATGCTGATAAGCATTAGGTTGGAAGGGTTAGACTTTCCTGTAGCCTTCTTTCTTTCCCAATTAAGGTAAAAACAGTGTGCCTTCTACTGTTCAACAGATGAGCGTAGTGTGCTCTGCACACAAGAGCAAATTGTTAGCATTGCACTATAGCATGTGGAAATATGTATAAGAGTAAATAGAAAGAAATAGGAGAAAATGGAAAGTAAAAAGATTTCTAGAACGAGATAAGGACGAATTTTAAAAAAATACTACTCATGAAATAGTTGAAGTAGTTAGGAAAGCAAATGTTGATTTCGTATTAGGGAACAATAGTATAGGAAATGGAATATATAAGAAATTAATGGAGTAGCAAAGAGGCTAGTTTGTAAATGTACTGAATGAATGGTTGAAGGAATGGTCTGTTTATACTTATATAGTAGGATATTTAAATTTATATGAAAGAAAGATGAAGAAGAATGAAATAAAAAGTGGAGACCCATCACAGTAAATAACAGATTATACATTTTATAAGAATAATACAGCATCAAATGGAGGGAAAGATGAAGGATATTATAGACAAAAATGTATATGATATAAAAGGGAAGGGTTGTCAATAATTGCTGTTGATTGTGAGAGAAATTGTGGATGACAATGTAAGTAAATGGAAGGATATGAAACTTATGGTAGGTGATATTAACAAGGCAATTGATACAGACGGACATGATGCCTTGTGGGGCATTATGGAGAAGAATGGAAAAGGTAATAGAATTAGGATAATGTGTACTTCACCATATCAAAATAATAGAGTGAGAAGTTCAGTGAAATATGTATGAAGTGTGCTTGAAGACAAGGATGTCCTACGACTGGAATACTGTTTGCACTGGTAATAAATGAAATAGAGAGTGAATTAGCTTATAATATGAAAACTGCTATGTTATCCGCATATGTCGTTTGGCAAATAAGGTGCATGGAGAGTTGTATGATAGGTTGGACACTAAGGAGGGAGAAAAGGACATGTACTGATTGGCTAGACAGAGGGACCGAGCTATGAAAGATGTGCAGCAGGTAAGGGTGAAAAAGGATAATGAGGGAAACGTACTCACAAGTGAGGAAAGCATGTTGAGCAGATGAAAGAGTACTTTGAGAGGCTGATGAATGAAGAGAATGAGAGAGAGAGAGAGAGAGAGAGAGAGAGAGAGTTGTATGATGTGGGGATAGTCAAGTAGGAAGTGCAATGGTTTAGCAAGGAGGAAGTAAGGATAGCTATGAAGAGGATGAAGAATGGAAAGGCTGTTCGTCCAGATGACATACCTGTGGAAGCATGGAGGTGTTTAGGAGAAAAGGCAGTGGAGTTTTTAACCAGATTGTTTCATGAATTCTTGGAAAGTGAGAAGATGCCAGAGGAGTGGAGGAAATGTGTTTTGGTACCGATTTTAAAAATAAGGGTGATGTTCAGAGCTGTAGTAACTACAGAGGGATAAAACTGATCAGGCTCAACATGAAGTTATGGGAAAGAGTACTGGAAGCTAGGCTATGATGGGAAGTGATGATTAGTGATCAGCAGTATGGTTTCATGCCAAGAAAGAGCACTACAGATGCAATGTTTTCTCTGAAAGAGTTGATAGAGAAGTACAGAGAAGGTCACAAGGAGTTGCATTGTGTCTTTGTGGACTTAGAGAAAGCATATGACAGTGTGCCTAGAGAGGAGTTGTGGTATTGTATGAGGATGTTGGGAGTGCCAGAGAAGTACGTAAGAGTGATACAGGATATTTATGAGGGTAGTGTAACAACGGTGATTTCTGTGGTGGGAGTGATGGATGCAGTTAAAGTGGAGGTGGGATTACATCAAGGATCAGCTCTGAGCCCTTTCTTATTTGCAAGATGATGGACAGGTTGAAAGATGAGATCGAGCAGGAGTCCCCGTGGACTATGATGTTTTCAGATAACACTGTGATCTGTAGTGAGAGTAGGGAACAGGTTGAGGTGAAACTGGAGAGGTGTAGATACACTCTAGAGAGAATATGAATGAAGGTCAGCAGGACTAAGACAGAATATATGTGTGTGAATGAGAGGGAGGATAGAGGAATGGTGAGGATGCAGGGAGTAGACGTGGTGAACGTGGATGAATTTAAATACTTGGTATCAACAGGGATCAACAGTTAAGTGTAATGGTGAATGTGGAAGAGAGGTGACGAAGAGAGTACAGGCAGGGTGGGGTGGGTGGAGAAGAGTCTCAGCAGTGATTTGTGACAGACAAGTACCAGGAAAGGTCTACAAGAGGGTAGTGAGACCAGCTATGTTATACAGGTTGGAGAAAGTGGCACTGACAAAAAGGCAGTAGTCAGAGCTGGACATGGCAGAGTTAAAGATGTCAAGATTTGCACTGGGTGTAATGAGGGTGGACAGGTGAGGAATAAGTATATTAGATGGTCAGCCCAGGTTGGACGGTTTAGAGACAAAGCCAAGAGAGGTGAGATTGCATTGGTTTGACATGTAATGAGGAGAGATGCTGAGTATATTGGGAAAAGGATGCTAAGGATGAAGCTGCCAGGTAAGAGGAAAAGCGGAAGGCCTAAGATAAGGTTTATGGATGTGGTGATTGAGGACATGCAGGTAGTTGGTGTGACAGATCAATATGTAGAGGACAGGAAGAAATGGAAACAGATGATCCACTGTGGCAACCACTAATGGGAACAGCTGAAAGAAAAGAAGATGAAAGCTGCTAAATATTTCATGCAAAAGGTGGTAGCAATTCTAGGAGTATTGACAAACTCAGATGATGTACTTGTAGTTTCTAATAACAATATATGGTTGAAGGAATTGTTGGTTTGTCTGAATAGATGTTCAAAGGGAATGGAAATTACCTTGAATAAACATAAAAGTAAGGGTTTGGGTGATGTATTTTCTAATGAATTAAGTGTCTTTGCTAGGGATAAAAAATGTGAAAATTATGTTTATTGCAATGGGAGGGTTTAATAAAAAATGAAAGAAATATGTCTTCTGCAGAGGCTGTGTAGATTAACATTCAAGGAAAAAAGGTCTAACTATTGAATTCTTATTAATGGGAATTATAGCATGTATATATATATATATATATATATATATATAATATATATATATGTGTGTGTGTGTGTATGTGTGTGTGTGTCAAATGTTTTGTATGATCCAAGAAAAATATGAAAAAGAAATTGTGCAGTTGTTTTTTTCTTTCATTGGGTTTCAAGATTAAACCCAATGAAAAAAAAGTGTTGTATAAGAGTGAAGATGAAGGGAGACTGGGGTTCTCAAATCCCCATTTGTTTATTCTGCTTCCTTAAACATGTATAGCGTATTAGCATAGGTAAAGGAAGATAGTGAGAAATTAATAGTAAGAATGTTTAAATATAAGGGCAAAAAGTTCTGGGAAATGATGTGAATAATAAAAGAAGAAAAAGAATATGTAAAGCTAGAAATTAAAAGTTATCAAGATGAATAATAATACAGAAAACAAAAATTGATGATATAGAGAAAGCTAGAAGGATGTGATATAATAATGTTATGAAGCACTATTATTATATAAATTCATGGGAACATTTATCAGAAGAAGTGATTAAAGCCATTAAAGTAAGGAAAGAGTAGTGCACCACGTCTGTAGAATGCCAGGATTTCCTACAGAGATTTGTAAAAAGGAATATGTCATTTAAAAAGAAAGTTGAAAGAGTGTGTTTATTTTGTGGGGAGTAAGAGACAACTGAGCATTTTATTTTTTTTAAAGAGTGAATATGGTTATATATGGATATTATAAGAACAAGAAGAAAGGAAATCTGAGAAGGGTAGGTAACATTTATTTCAGGTAATATGTGTTATTTATAATGAAAGAATAAATTATTTTTTTTTTAGTGGGAAATTGATTTTGGTAGGCATATTGCTAAAAATAAGATTATGATTGCAGAAGATAGAGAGGGATTCAATTATAGAAGAATAGTAATGAAGGTGTTATAAGAAAATGATAAATAGTAGAAAAAAATAAAAATTTGTATATATGTGCCTGTAAATATGTACATTTTGTAAATATGCAAATATATCTTAATGTTGTGTTAAACAAAGGACCACTTACCTTTAAACTTGCTGTTTTGCATCACAATGACTAAGTGGTGCTTGGGAGTGGCTGCTGAATCAATTTTGAAAAATCCAAGATGGTGGATGCCATGAGAGCTGGAGCTGCATATGTTTTTTAGAAACAGCAGATGGAGAAGTTTCTGAAACTACTGGAAATGAGGAAATAATTGTAACAATGTTAGTAAGAGGTGGATTACCAACACAGAGTCATACTGAATTTGATAGAGAAAAGAGAATAAGAAAATTGAGCAGAAGCAAGCTGAAGTGAACTAGCTGATAACACTTTGGACGGAAAATAAATTAGCTTCAGAAGAAACAGAAGTGGATTTTAAAGATAAAGAAGCAGCAAACACTATGTGCTTTTGGCTACTGGATTAACAAGTTTTAAAGGCACACATCAACAAAAGGGCATTAAAAATGTTATGTTGATGCTATAAGAATCAAAAGACAAGAAACTAAGACAGCAGAAAGAAGTACGGAGCAACAGACTATACATGGGAAACTCAGAACTAAGAAACTTGTGGTAAGAATTAAAACAAAAACTGGCTTTTGTTTAAATAGATATGAAGTTTTAGACAACATCATTTTGATTTTAGGCTTTAGAATAAAATACATAAGAGTGTTAATACATACGGGCATGGAGAACTTCTGAAAAGTGACTTTTGAACCATTTGGCTCATTAGAAAAAAATAATTTGTAAAGTAGAAAGAACAAACAAGTAAACTGGATGGAAGAAACAAACAGTCTAAACAGAGTAGGAGCCAGCCAGCAGAAAAGAGACAAAGATGAAAATCCCAAAAAAAAGTTTTTTTCTGTTGGCTACTACTGTTTTCCTGTTCTGTTTAAAAAGAAGACAGGAGACCACTCCAAGGAAGGGTTTATGTATGTGTGTGTGTGTATATATATATATATATATATATATATATATATATATATATATATATGTATTGTTTTTTTTTTTATTAATGTTTTCCTGCAGTTTAGAAAGGTAATGCATGTACAATTCAGAACTCTGATACTGACATTGTTGCTTTTTTTTCTTTTATACTGATAATGAAGTATATGATATAAAAATATTCTGGTGATTGAAATGTGTGGAAGGGGTGGGGCGGTGGGAAGTGTCAGTAGCATTCAATATAATACAAATTAAAGGATGCAGAATGTTCAAAATGTCAAAAATGTTAATGGACACACTGTGTGAAATGCTGGAGCTGGCCAATAAATAGACAATGATTCAGTAAGATAGCCACATAAAAACCTAGTAGGTTGATCAGATACAGGAGAAATCTGTTTATATATTTTTGGTATCAAAAATACTGTGACTGGGAAAGATGTACAGTGAGTTCATGTTTTAAATCAATAGTAACGGTTCCCCTCAAACAGGCATCATATAAAAAATATCAGTTCTCGTTTGAAAAAAAAACTGACTGGATCCAAGTAGACTCAATGATAAAATAAAATACTACTTAGCTTTTGCTGCACCTCAAAATCATATTGCCACATTACCAGAGCCCCTCCTGTGTCATCATTAATACTAACAGCATCAGTACTCGCCTTGATATTATGAAGTGCCCTCTTCTCATTAGCAATAAGACTGCATGAAAAGTTTTTTTTTTAAATCTGCTTTTACTGTTTATGGAGATCAGATAACATATTATTTTCAAATTGTTTAACTGTAGGATGGTACGGGTGCTAAAAATCAGAAGAAAAAACATAAAGAGTACCACATCAACAGATTCCACATTAGGTAAAGTCCTTTTGCTGAACCAATAACGTAAATTTAAACTTTGCCAAATGTTTCTCAATTCAGCAACACAGTGCATGAGTGCCAAAAAAAAAAAACTAGGATGAAAGCTCAAGCCTTTATTTAGTAGGGACAACTCACTATCAGAAAAGGACAAAACAAAAATAAACCATTAAATCAGAATTAAAAATCCCATTTTTCATCTGAAGAAATGTTTTGAATCTGTCCATAACCTAATCGTTTGCCATGATGTTTCCTACCTCTCATTTAAATTGAAAATGTAAGAGAGAATATAATTAGAGCACTATGATCCTGGAGAAGGATCAGAAAATTCATTTTCTATATCAGTATTAGGGAAAAAAGTCCGTACCAGATGAATCAGAGGATTTTAAAATAGATTTACATTTAACACCATGCCTTTTATATCTTTGATACTGGGCATTAAAATATTTTTTCTGTATCTTGTGACATTGATGTTTAGCAAATCTAACATTGCACTTTTGTTGATGCCAAGAATATATAATATCAGACTAGTCATGTTTAACTTTTCGATTTTTGCATAACTCAAGGTCCTTGTTAAGTGTGTCAGGCGACTGTGAAAATTCCTGTTGTAAATCGACATAAGTGGTATGTCCACTGAAACCATCAACTAAAGTTAAACTTCAATTTGTTTCTTCTGCAAAAATGTAATCTCTCTTAATCATAATATTCAACCAGCAATTCCAAAAACAACTACGAGGCTGTACATTGGGTAGCATGCCATTTAATCATAAACTCAACACTGTCAGACTCAAATTCCTGGGCAAATATACCCACAATCCCTGGTGTCTATACCTTTTGCCATTTAGAAGCACAAAGATTTGTGGTGCAGAACCATAGAGTGCAAATTTTGGAAAAACAGTTTAAATCCTGCTTATATATATATATATATATATATATATATATATATATATATATATATATATATATATATATATATATATATATATATATATATATATATATATATATATATATATATATATATATATATATATATATATATAGCTCTATTACTATGACGACGAAATGAGCGACAGACAGATGACCGAATGGATGCGCAGACCCCGGACAGGTAAGTGCCGACAGTAGCGGAAAGACCGAGGGAATGTTGATTAGCGACGAGTTAGTAGTGTCAGTGTTGATGTCGGAGTTAGATTGCCAGGTAAGTGATCAGAATGTGAGGATGTCGTGTGTGTGGTCGTGAAAGTGTATTGTGTAGGGTAGTGGTAGGTATGGTGGTAGTAAGGTAAGTGTAGTAGTGAGGAGGGATAGTTTTAGGGTTAGGTTAAGTTAGGAGGGGTTAGGGTAGGTGTATGTGATGTGTGTGGATGCGTTTTAGTGCCGGAGCTTGGGCTAGGGGTTAGGTGAGGTGCATAGGGGTGGGGGTAGGTGAGTGGTTAGTGTGTGTAGGTCGGGTGTTATGGGCTAGTGGGTTAAGTGAGTTAGGTTAGGTGCAGGTTATATATATATATATATATATATATATATATTCATATGTATAAACACACACACACACACACACACACACACACACACACACACACACACACACATACTTTGCTTGTGGATTTTGAGAAGGCTACCTGGCAATCCTAGCCCCTTTACTGTGGAAGCCCAAGGGAGAAAAGCTCCAGTTACATACAAAAACATCAACAAAATCACAAATTATTTACACATGAATTAAAGCAAACATAGAACATGAAGTGAATGGATTTTATAGTCTGTAATATACATGGTATTTTGTACTAAGTATAATAGCAACAGCCAGAAGTAACATTTGTATAATGTGTTATTTGGTAATTTAGTCTGAGGGCTTGACTGGGTCAGCTTGAATCATCATTATCATCAACCCCTTTTTTATTTTTATACATGAGGGCAGGGTGTCATGTCAATTGATATACCAACACAGCAGCCAGCATTCCTCACACTGTGGTGAATAAATAATTAATAAATAGCACAATTCCTTCCTAAGTAAACATAACTGTATTCTGCCATAATAGCATACTGGTTTTGGCTTAGTTAGCCTTCATTAGTGCTTCATTACCAATAAACAATGTTACAAGAATTAAATGCATATCCCTTGCAAATGATTAGTCTCTTACAAAATTCTCATTAAGTCCAGGAGGGAACAAGGCTCCCAGCCTGATAATCTAATTTTTCTCTTTATTATTTAACATATTGTGCTAGCCAAGAAGGTTTTTTTTTACTGTTGTTTTTGGTGGATGGTATATAACTGAATTTAATTTAAACAACAACTTTTTGGTAACAATGTATTTGGCTCAACTTGTAGAAAGGGCTGACTGCTGATAAAAACAACAATTCTACTTCTTGTATTGATTTATTTAAACAATTGTATGGAGCTATGAAGGATTTTAGAACTAATGTATAGCGCTGCAAATTTTTCAAAGCATATTCTGTGAGAGGTTTTTGTCCCAGGGGTTTATGGATTCATTTACAGCCCTTTGTAAGGGGCTTGGATGACCAACTTATAAGTGAATGGCAAGAAGCTCAATAGTCTGCATCAATGCTTTTTGTAAAGGTTTTGTTGTCGTTTTATGAAAGACAACTAGAGTGGCTTGGTGACAAAGTGAGGATGTTGCATGAATCAGTGAAAAGGTTTGAGCAGCATGTTGAATTTAGCAAGCATATTTAGATGCTGACAAAAAAATTTGGTCACTGTGGAGCGTGAATTGAAAGCTAAGATGCTTAAACAATTTTCCAGAGATTCTAGAGACTCTCAGGGTGTGAAACAATTTGATAGGAAGAAAGTGGTTAAGTTTATGAATACTAAAGTGCAATCTTATGCTAAAAATGTAAGAGAAGTAAGTCCATTTTAGAGAAATCTGATAGCACTTCTGAGACTTCAACTGAAGAATTTTCCACTGAGATTGATCTAGAGACTTTACCTTCTTCTATTCCTAAAAACAAATCGATGGGTATCCCTTTAGACCAATCAGAAGTGCTGGAAGAAAGCATTGTGAAGGTGGTTCTACCCTGGAGACGTTACTGCAATTAATGATGACCAAACAACGGAAAATGTGAAAGTTCATAATATATCATCTGTGTTTTTGTCTTTTGTTGATATTGTTTTATTAAATAAAGGTTTGGGTTTTGTTCCATGTTATAATGTACCAGAAGACAGCTAAGCCAGTGATGTGATATCTTTTTGCACATTATTAAATCTGAAATTATAATTTCTGGATAGACATGATAAAGAGGGCATTACTTCTAGGTTCACGTTCAAGCCCTCCACTCTTGCACACCCTGTTACCAAGTGTGTGGCCAGCTTTCAGCAACAGTTGTTGAAGAAACTGCATTATATGTATTGTGCTAATTCTATTATTAGGAAAACTAACTTAACTAAGGTGAATGGCAGGTTATAAAAAATTTGGCTTCTAATAAATGTGCTGTCATTAATAAGGTGAATAAAGGAGGTGCTGTAGTTGTATGGGACAGGGCTATGTACTATGCAGAAGCCCAAAAACAGTTATTAAACCATTGATATTATCAAAAAATGTACCTGGATCCCATTTCAACATTTAAGATGGAAACTGACAGTTTTTTGAGGTTAGCAGTAGAGAAGGGTATTATTTCCAGGGAAATATTTCATCAGTTGACAGTACAGGATCATATGAGACAATATCTGTCTCTTTTACCCAAGATTCACAAGAATCCAAATTGTCCATTGGGTAGGCCCACTTTTCTGGGAAGAGTCTTTGACAAAACCATTATCTGGATTCTTTACGTATTATTTAATACCTCAGTTGAAAATGGTATGATCTAGGACTCAAGATCCTAGTGAATGTTTGAACATTATTGAACATATGCTATTAGATCATGGTTCGTTACTGTGCACATTGGATGTGAAAGATCTGTACACCAACATTCCTCACTGGATGGGCTTGTTGGCCTTAGAATATTGGCGGAATAGGGCCTTAATACAGAGCCTGGGTTTTAACACATTCTCATTATGTTTGGTTGAATGTGTTTTAACAGAAAATGTGTTTTATTTCAGACAGGAATGTTATTTACAACTTATGGGTTCAGCTATGGGTGCATCATTTGCACCCATTTATGCTGACCTGTTTATGGGTTTTATTGAAGAACAGATCATTTATAATAAGTCCCACAATTTTTATTCAGAATCTATGGACATCTGTAGGTATTATTTGGATGATTGTTGGTTAGTCTGGAGGTCTGATGTCACATATTTGTTGTCGTTTGTGGAATACCTTAATGATAATAAATGGGGTATCCAATTCAGTATACATCATGACCCAGACAGATTACATTCCTGGATAACTTAGTTACTGTTGAGGAAGATGGAACTTTGAGTAGTTATATCTTTATAAAGTTTCCCCAGGTAAATACTCTTGCAAGTGAATAGTTGTAACCCCCACAGGTTATAAGAAATATACCAAAATCTCAGTTTATGAGATTAAAAAGAATATGTTCTTGT
>NC_056729.1:1918338561-1918383561 GCF_019279795.1 Protopterus annectens
TGTTGTTAATTTGAAATTTCTAACCCTCTAAGATGTCTCCTTTAGCCTGAAGGCTTTTACTGCTTTACCACTTACTTCACCAGGCTTAGATTTCAACCAATAAACAATATAATTGTTAGCTGTTGTACACATAAGTAAGCACATAAGTATCTAATATTCTTTAACTGAAACCTCCCAGTCACCGTGGTTTTTGGGAATCTCAGTAATTCTTTCAGTTTACTTACATCTATACAATAACACTGTCAGAAAAAATATTGTGTTGTACTCTGTCATTCTAGTAAAAAAGGACAAGTGAATCTTCAGAAATGTGATATTATCTGATTCCTGTTTTTGATTAATAGCAATGCAGCAAATGTCTAGCAAAATGAATCCTAGAATCTTCAGCTTTGCTATTCTAAATATTACCATTTCAGTAAATTGCTCCATTTGATTTTGCAGCTTTGATAGTTCTGCAGAATATGTCAAATACTAAGACAGTATACTAGGCAGTGAGTACATAATCTGTTTGGTTTCACTGAATGTACAGACTTTACTGAGCACTCTAAATCTCATAAATGTCTATTATATCACTGTGGTTATATGCCTACTGTAAATTTCAGGTCCTCTAAGACTGGCTGATGGCTTCTCTAAATGCTCTGGACGAGTTGAGATATATGTGAATGCCTCTTGGGGGACAGTTTGTGATGATTCCTGGGATATGCGTGATGCTGACGTTATATGCCACGCTCTAGAATGTGGAAATGCTATATCAGCAAATACAAATGCATATTTTGGTCGTGGATCAGGCAGCATTTTAAAAAGTCATGTTCAATGTTCTGGCACAGAGGAATCAATATTTAATTGCTCTGCTGATAACCAGCCTGATTGGACTAAGTGCTCAGGGTCACATGTTGCAGGAGTTGTTTGTTCTGGTAAGTGTCATTTTCCATTGTTTTATTTTGTTACAAATACTACAATTATTATTAACAGTAGCTGAAGTTATATATTATGTAAGTAGGGCAGTTAGCTATGACTTAGTTTCTTTTGCTTCCACTTTATTTCAACATACACAATGAAAGGGCCAGATTCAATAAACCCTACATATGCACATGGTATTGCACTGTTTTGTATTCAGTAAGTGGTGTGTAGAGCCGTGCAACAATGGTAAACACTGTGGCATGCTAATTACAGCATAAGCAGCATATTTGTATGCTAATCATCTAATCCAAGATGGTGGAGCTATTCAACAAGCTATAAAGCAACCATGTTGATTCAGTGCTTTTCACTCTGAATTCCAAAACCTATTAGATTACAGCCATGGAAAGGAGTCTACATGGAAAGAATGTTAGGGGCTGCTGTTGCTTTAATTCATGGGCCTGTGCAACAGGCTGAAGTCTGTCCTGCTGCTGCTTCCTCCAATAGACCATGGCCAAGAAGGAGAAGCATTTTCAGACCCTGTTTAACTTATCACAATCTGCATGACATGGAAATTGTAGCGCACTACAGGGTGGGTAGAGACACACTACAGAAACTCTGCAACCTCTGTTGTCCTCAAATCAGACCCAGGCCAAACCAAGTGGAACTAATTCTAGTGAAGACAAGGTTATGTATAGCACTTAGACGTTAAGCTACATGAACCTTTCAGAGACCAAAAGGGGGCATGCTGGGGGTGTCCCAAGCATCGATACACAGGATCTGCCATTATTTTAATACTATGCTGTAACATGCCAGTGATCACATATATTTCCCCAAACTCATGAAGACAGGGCCACAGATATGCAGGAGTTCTACCCTGTAGCACACTACCCTGACGTACTGGATACCATAGATTGTACACATATAGAATTCAAGGCACCAACTGGGGAACAGGGAAGGGTCTACATAAATAGAAAGTGCTTCCACTCCATTAACTGCCAAGTCATGTGTAATGCTAAGGGAATCATCATGAACATGTGTGCTGGCAACTCTGGCAGTTACCATAACTCACATATCTGGTACACTTCCCAACTGTATAAGATGTTCACTAGGGATGATATCCCACAGGAACATCTATTGAAGGATGCAGGTTATGCACTGGAATTGCAGCTGATGATGCCCATCGGAAATGCACACACACAATGAAGAATGCCATTATGAGGTACACGCTCAAACCTGAAATATCACAGAGCACGTGTTTGGGCTGCTGACGTCACAGTTTCAGTGCCTAGCTACATCTGGGATAGCCCTGTAGTACAATCCATGTACATGTACAGACATCGTCACTGTGTTTGCCATGCTTCACAACATCATTCTGAAAAGAAAAACAACTTCAGCAGGATCAACAAGGGGAAGGCCCACACATCCCACCACTAATGACAAGGTCACCACAGCCACATGCAGGTGAGGAGTCAGAGGGAGAATCAGCAGCTTCTCTGGGTGTAGGCAGATATAGGCATGCTTAATATGCCCTTGCATTGGCTAAGAGACAATGTATAGTATACTCACTCACCATCTACGGGGTTAAATCTTCATTATGTGCACATAGATATAGTAACATTGATGCCAGGCAACTACCTCTATCCATGTAATGTCTGTGTACTCCTAGCATCAGACAGACTCAGAGCTGAACTAAAACTATAGTAACTGCTGTATTTAAAAGGGAAGTGCTGAACTTGGAATATTAAAACAAAATTGGGGAACAATACAAATGAATGGCATATCCTTGCATGTTGTTACTTGGTAATGTAAGTGAGTAAAAGATGAGTGATTTGTATAGCAATGACTTCAACATATGACAGCAGAGACTTATATGAATACGTGTGCTCTGTTAAGTAATAGGCCTCAGGCATCAATGATTCACACATTCATCTCTCAAAAGTACTGAAGGTCACCAAATGTCCTCAATTTGGCCTCATACGTTTGTTCTGGCAAATCAGTAAAGAGAGTAGTTAGACATTAAAGAGACACATTTCAGTTTCAGACTTTATAACCCTCAAAAGATTCATAAAAATAATGATGCAAAAACTGTTTTGATTCCAGCAAATGTCTAACTTTGTAAGACCAAAATATACAAAGGTCTCCCTGTTGTACAGCCTTTGTCACTTTTATTTATGGCTTGGTCTAGGTCTGTTGCTGTAAGAGTGGGGGAGGCTTGTACCCATTACAAAAACCTGTAAGAAAGCAGTACAATTAACAAACAGTATCACAAACACAGATATACTAAGCAATGAGTCAGCTATGCACCCTGAGCATCAAACACAATACATATGTATCCCTGAATCCAAAAGATAGAAAACAAGGATATGGCATAGTTATCATCACTTGCATATGGTGTTGTGGGGGGTGGGGGTGGCAGAAAGCCTAGGCTGACATAAAAGGTAAGTGAGGGCATGTGAGTTAGAAAGAGAAACAAGCAAACATTTGGATAAAGTAACAAGTGACCACTGAGACAGAATGGGATTTATGCCACACATCTAAACCATGTAACTTTTATGTGTGTGTATAGGCCCTCCAGATGAAATTGGTGTGTGAGTGTCTGCATGTACACAGCCAAGCTCTGTGCTAGCTCTACATCTCAGTATTTCAGGCAGGTGTGAGCTGTGCATGGTAGAGATGGCAGTTTATCCCTGTTGTACCTGTCCATGAGAACTGGCTCTGCCAGGAGTTGCACTGGCAAGTCCACACCCTCTGTCAGATGCACTGCTGCTACCTGAATGTGACTGATGTCTGCTGGATGACCTCTCTTCAGGAACATTAACCCATGGTCTGCCAAGTCTGGGTGTGGACACCTCAACCATTGATGGAGTAGTGCAAGTACTGCCACTACAAGAGAGTGATCAGGCATGGCCATGTCAGCTAACATCAGATGATGTGGCTGACATACACCCAAGTGGATGTTGTCCCCCTCCCAGCAGATGTTTTATCACAGACACCTCCCATTCCAATGTGTCATTCATCTGATTCATAGAATCAGCAACATGGTTGAGGCAGTCATGTATTTCAACCTGTGCCACATCTATAACCCTAAACATTTTTCTGGAGCACCTATTGCAATATGCACATATGTCGAGTGGCAAGGGACGACACACTTGGATCAGGTGGAGGATGGACATTATGCCTCCTATGAGCACCCCTAACAACCATCCTGCATGACACCTCACCCACACTTTGGCTACAACCAGAGTCAACAGGCACTGAAGCCATAGTAACCACACTACCCTGATCAAGTGTCTCACCCTCAGCCTGTCCAATATCGTATCTTAGTTCTCACTTGAATGGGTTGCCATACACCTACTGGCTGTGTCTGATGGAATTACAGGGGATGGCTGAATGTCAACCTCAATGTCAGATTCAACCTCTGCACCCTTCAGCTGTGTCTGTGTTTTGGATCCATTATCATCAGAGCCTGCAAATACTCTGACATCAGGAGGTAAGATTCCTACACTTCCACTGTTAGGATCACCTGTGATAATAAACAACAAACACAAGAAAAAATGTTAATACATACACTACTGTAATCCAATATATGTTAACAAACTAACAGTGGTGCCACTATTACAGACAGTACAGCAATACACACATTCCTGACACCCATATCACACATATGGATAAAATAAATATGTATTTGAGACACTCATCAGTACTGCATTAAAATGTTTGGCTTACCATATGCAGATGACTCCAGAGTTGCTATGCAGGATGGTCCTGGAAGAAGTTAAGCAAAAGGTAAGGACAACATCATCAAAATTAACAGTACACAAGGGGTTAAGACTTTTGGCCCTTTATATTAACAAAAACGTGGATGGCACGTCCACCCTAAGCTCATGTGTAATTAACCAGAATGTGTTGTTAACTGTATCAGTCTACAACTAGACCTCCTTAAAAAAATTATGTTAAACAGAATTTAAGTGTTTCTGTCAATGTTTTACTATGCAAGAAATATTTAACAATTGAGATAGGTAGGCCTACCTGGAATCATCTCCTGGGATATACTTGTACTCCCTGTAAACAGGAGCATCAACATCAATCACATGCACTTTCCACTGAGATCTCTGGAACCTTGACAGTGGACAGCAGCTCTTCATTTGGTGTCAGTGATGGCTCTGTAGCAGCCCCTCCTGGTATCTGTCTGTCCATGGGCCACTGCAGCTGCTCTCCTCTCGGCTGATGAAATCATGCTAGTGGCCCTATGATGCACTTGATCTTATGTCCTGCTCTGGCTACCAATGGCATTGACATAATCCACAATCAGCTACCAAATTTACATTCATCCAGACATATCTCCACATCCACTCTCAAGCAGAAAGGCACAATGTCACCTAAATGCTTGGGCAATTACTTCAGTCTCAGGGTCACTGAAGGGGGGTTTGCAGGGATTGGAATGCTTGGATACCATAGTGCTAGGTGACATAAAACACAAAAAGAAGGACAAACCAAAAAGAATAAAACATTGGTGAACTGTTAAAGTGCTATCAAATCAAAAATGCCCCAATAACTTGTGTACACATTTACCACAGAACATTCAATTTTATGCAATTACCAGTCACGTCTACCTGTGGCTAGTACTTCCCTAGAGGTGTCTATGAGCCATCCTAGAAGGCTAACACCCAAGTGTCATTGACAATATAGGACATAAGTATCACATAAATAAAAGTTGTGCTTAGATATAATACATAAAAGGTAGTTTTCCATATTACCTACTGGAAAAACAAACAAAAAAAAAAACAGTCAAGATATTCAAATACAAAAATAATTTATGTGTTTGTAATGTATTACAGTCACACACAAAGCAAGACTGGATCCAAAACAAAGATAGTAACAGTAGCAAAACAAATGTCTGTACAATGTTGTTTGTGCTGACACATAAATGGAACATGGTTCCCCACACCCCCAAAACAATAAACAAATTACACATTTTGCTAACAAACCAAAAGGAATAAAGCATCAGTAAATATCTAGAAGGATACTATCTAATAAATTGTCCTAAAAAATGGTGTACATATTTACCACAGAACATTCAATTTTATGCAATTGCCAGTCACCTATACCTGAGGCCAGCACTCCCCTAGAGGTGTCTATGGGCCATCCTAGAAAGCTAACACCCCTGTGTCATTGACAATATAGTACAATATAGTACATTTACATTCACTGAAATAACAACAGAAGAGTGTAAAGAGAAAACCGTTGGAACTTTAGCATGTCTGATGAAAGTTAATAAGGTTGTGCATTTGAAAAAGTAAAATGCCCTAAAAAAAAGGCCTATACCATCAGTAAACTTTTATGGAGTGCATACATATAAAAGTAGTATTTGCTAATATATATATATATGTGTATATATATATATATATATATATATATATATATATATATATATATATATATATATTAGTGACAAGTAAGCATATCCAGTATATATAAGAAAATCAAAGAACTAGTAGATCCTGAGCCTAGATTTCTGTTCAAGAACATGAAATCTTTGAGGAGACAACTTTGCTATCCTATATATATAAGAAAAGGGAACATATGTTTGTAGCTACTTTACCTTGTGGTAAATGCTCAGTATGTCAATTTATTGATAGTACAGCACAGTTCAAGCATCTGGATCACAATAGAATATATCATTTTAATGTGTTCACCACTTGCAATACAGAGCATATTGTTTACTTGGCCTATTGTCTGCAATGCTTGAAGTTTTATGTGGACAAAGCCGATAGGTCTTTGAAAGAAAGAATCAAAGAACACATTTATTATATTAGTAAAAATAATAAGGTTAGTGCTCTGGCAAAGCATGTCAAGGCCACCACTACAGAACATAAGTTTAAATTTATGGCCATAGGTAGAATTTATGAGACCATAAGAGGTGGTGATGTGAGACATGTAAATGAACAACTAGAATCCAAGTGGATAATTAGGTTGAGGGGAGACCATGGCCATGGGCTGAATGAACATGTACCGATTAAGCTGAGGTTAAACTCTAGACCTTTGATTAAGTAATAATGCAAAACATGTTATTACTTGTTTGCATACATATAAATATCATATGCTATAAGTGTTTTATAGTTCTGTTTTACAGTTATATTTTATATTTTACATTCAACATAATGTCATTCTTTGAGAATGGTTATTTGTTGTTTTTGAATATATGTGCCTGTTTGTTTAAGAGACCTTTTATATTAGAGTCATGTGATTAATTAATGAGCATCAGTTTTGTATTTAATTGAGTGGTTTATTAGATTTGGTGTTAACATCTGATGAAGCAGCATACTCAGCGAAAGTGCTTATGAGTTTTTAAATAAACTGGATTTTTACCATGGATAAGCTGGCCGTCTCTGAATCCTTCTGCCTTTGTGAATCTGTAATTATAGTTTGTAGTTGTTAGGAAGTATACTTAAATATAAAACTTCAGGTAAAATAGGTGTAGTGTTGTGATAATGCATTGTATGTCACATGTGATGGTACTAATTTTATCTTTTTTTTTACTCTCACCCTAACACTTATCTCTTCTTTTCTTCTCTATTATGTGTCATCAAAAATGTTTCCATGTCATCCACCTCTAACAAATCACTAAATGCTTCACAGCACAAGGAGGTAGGCCAACCCTAGTGGCTCAGCCTTCGCCCCATCAATCAGCTCTGACACCACTGCCCAGCACATCTGGGACCCAACCTGACAGTACTGCCTCTGCTGACCCTGTACTACCTGCACCCTCAGGTAGCACTACCTCAGCAGCTGGTGCTGTTGTGCCCTTTGGGAGTATTGGCAGAGGTGGGGATTTTATCACCCACCAGAAGATGCTAGGGTTGGTGCATAGGTTCATGCACAGCACCACTGGTGTACACCTATACTGGATGGAGTGACTGCTGTCCCTCATGGTCTGTAGGAGGAGGAGACATCAAGCACTTTGGCAGCCAGTGGAGTAAGGGGACAGTATTGACAGTCGTGTGGGTGAGGACTACATTCTCACTACCCCTTGTTTGACAGATATGGGCTTGTGTTGTCCCCTCCCTCGCTCCAATCATGGTGTCCCTGACCACTTGTGTCCCTCACCATCCCTGTGCCTTGTCCTGTTTGTCACATTTGTTTGCATTTGCTTCATCACTTACCCAACTTACTTGCTCCAGAAATACTAATGTTCCTTACCCAGCATTCCTCTCTTACTGAAGTAAAAAAAAGAAAAGTCACCAGTCCCAAAATAAAAATGTTGTCACACACATAGCTTTCCAATTTGTACATGTGTCTGTTGACACACTTGATTTGATCAAATTGGCTATACAACATGATTTTGTTGTTGTCACCCCCATTTGTGGAGGTAACAGTCCAAATTCATCTAATATTCTGTACATATTTTCATTTTACAGTGTTGAAGAAATGGATTGCTGTGGTTCTTTCCTACCTCCCTCCTGCATATTTCTATATTGCTTTCCCTTTGATCTTCCCTGGCTTGCCCCACATTTTACAACTTTCCCATATAACCCATTTTAACACCTATAATTTGGTCAAAAAATAGAATCACACACAATACACATAAGAAATAAGTATAACAGTAGAACCCTTCACTTTTTGGCCTATGTGTTTGCACTGAGTTTGGCATCATACACCAACGCCAAACAACAGTGAATGGCTCTTTCATAGTTTGGTTACCTCCACACAATGCCACATAAACATGCTAGACTAAGTTAATACACACTAACAGTGAATGTAGTATAAAGAATCATTTTATTACATTATCACTACTCATTTCAAACTATTACATAAGCATGGATTCAAACCGTGTATCATCAGGGCTCCAAAAGAAATATGTCAATGCATTTGCTCTGATTTCCACAGATTCTGCAAAGCAGCAAGTGTGTTTCATGCACACAGTAATGAGAATTCTTATAATGTTAGCAATGACACTCACATCTTACAAACAAACAGGGAAAGCAGTAGAAACTTGTATCTTGCATGCACAAGAATGTTGTCATTGATCAGGCAAACCCGCTGCTCAGCTGTGCACTACACAAAGTCTACACTAGCATGTATTACTTTTGTTTACTGTCCAATTCTTGTTTATGCCTTGAAACTACATGTGGAAACAAAAAAAATGAAGGCACTATCTAAGAAAATAACACATATTTACAAAGCAGCCATCTGTTTCCTCCCTCCATTCACTGCAACTTTGGTCTCTCAGTACTATTTTACAAATATATCAACTACACTATAGAAATAAATAACACATCTCATATACCATGCACATCTTTACAATGACAATACACATTCAGATTTTCCATTACTTAGAGTAACATGGACACCTGTTTGCATATAGTTTGTAGAGCTATCTCTGAATGTATACCTGCACATTGGAAACATAACTACCAAGTACTATGCATTACACAATTAACAATCCGGTAACAAGCAGAGCTTTTATATCTTGACAATTGGACAGGGATAGCTATCCATTTCATGCAGGCTTCCAACCATCTTTTCTCCAATGTCCAGTGCTAATGTCATTCACTAGAAATTGTCCTGCACTCATGTTAAAGTCAGGCTTCTGCCATGGTGCTTATGTAAAGTACTGAATTCTGTAGTCAGTGTAATTAGATAGGTAGGGGGCTCTGTTCTTACTGCAGTTAACTAGGAGATGGGTGTATACCTGTCTAGTCAGAAGAGTATAATTGTGTATCCTGCAGTTATCACTCCAATCCCATGGATTACCAGTATTTTGACACTTGCACGTATACCTAAACATCCATTTCATGCAACCTCCCAACATCTTCTCTCCAATATCCATTGCTAATGTCATCCACTCTAAGTAGTCATGTAGCCTTGTTAAAGTCAGACTTGTGCCATAGTGCTTGCATAGAATACTGAGCTCTCTAGTCTATGTACTTAGGTAGGGGTTCTAATCCCAGTGCAGTTAACTGGGAGGTGTGTGTGTGTGTGTGTGTGTGTGTGTGTGTGTGTGTGTGTGTGTGTGTGTGTGTGTGTGTGTGTGTGTGTGTGTGTGTGTGTGCTTGTCTATCCAGTCAGAAGACCTTATGTGTGTATCCTGTAATTACCACTCCAATCATATGGATTGCCAATAATTTGACACTTGCACATTCCTACACATCCATTTCATGCAGGCCTCCCAATATCTTTCTCCAACATCCAGTGCTGATGTCATCCACTATAAATTGTCCTTCAGCCTTTTAAAGGTCACACGTCTACTGTGGTGCTTGCGTAAAATACTGAGTTCTCTAGTTTGTGTACTTAGGTAGGATTCTGTTCTCAGTGCAGTCCACTGGCATGTGGTGTGTGTTTGTGCACTTGCTTGACATTATAGAGAGTTTTTAACACCAGCATGTAGGACACTGCTATAACCATCTTCTACACACCAGACACTACTGATGTCATCACCTATAAAGTGCTGCTTGACAATGTCTAAGTCAGACATGTGTTGTGGTGCTTGTGTTAAATACAGAGCACTTTAGTCAGTGTAGGTAGATAGGTAGGGGTTCTGTTCTCACTGTAGTCAACTGGTGTGTGTGTGTGTGTGTGTGTGTGTGTGTGTGTGTGTGTGTGTGTGTGTGTGTGTGTGTGTGTGTGTGTGTGTGTGTGTGTGCATTTATGCACTTGCTTGACATTAGACAGAGCATTTTAAACCAGCATGTGGGACACTTACTGGACATTGCTGATGTCATCACCTATAAAGTGTCTGACACTCTCCAAGTCAGACGTATGCTGTGGTGCTTGTGTTAAATACAGAGTTCTCTAGTCAGTGTATTTAGATAGGTAGGGCTTCTGTTCTCACTGCAGTCAACTAGTGTGTGTGTGTGTGTGTGTGTGTGTGTGTGTGTGTGTGTGTGTGTGTGTGTGTGTGTGTGTGTGTGTGTGTGTGTATGTGTTTGTGCACTTGCTTGACATTAGAGAGAGCATTTCATGCCAGCATGTGGGACACTCCTATTATCATCTTCCTCTCACCAGATTCTGCTGGCATCATTATTTATAGCTGATTTGCAGATGTGCAGTATTTCTATCAGGCAGGGTCAGAGACTGGCCTGTAGGCTAGACACAGGTCACCTTATCCTACATGATACAGATTACAGTGACAAGGCCAGCAGTCTATCCACATATGTCATGGCATGGTTTGTAGGCCCTGCATTTTTTTAGGGGGTGAGGAACCCCTGTAGTCTCTCCAGCTCTTGCAGCTATCTGGTGAAATACATACAAAAGGGAGCACTGAACCCTATTAATGTTCTGCTGAGGGTCAATTATAGTAGTGTTATAGCATCATTACATTTGGATAGGATAGCATGACCTATGTGGTGTATGATGTAGCTTTTCCATAAAACTGAGGAAACTTGGTGTGCAAAGCTCATATTGCTATCTACGTGTGTTCCCATGTCTTGTACCACTGAGTTTGAGCATGGGGGTGGGGGTTATCAGTGTTGCAATTAGTGGGGAATTCCACTTTGCATAAGGCAAAAATAATGATATGTTTGTATTTATCTGTAGACCATATGGCTTTAGGACCAGTTATTTATTTGTGTTAGCCCCTCCTGTAGTATGTTAAAATCATTGTTGGAATCAATGATTGCACCCAATATGCAATAATCAGCAAGCTTGGCAAGTCAAAAGCTGTATACTTTAGCCTAGACTGTCAAAAAATAGATTCCAAAGAGTAAAGGCCTAGCACAGATCCCTGGAGTACGCAACTGGTGACAGCTCTACTGATATTGGTTGATTCACCAACTTTCACAGTATGTGTTCTGTCTGTGAGCTAGTTAGTTAACCAGTTAGTGACATAAGGGTTAATCCCCAGCTCGGAGAGTTTCTCAGTAATACCTGAGTGAGAGATTGTGTCAAAACCCTAGGCCAGATCAAGATAGGCAGCATGCACTGTCTTACCTTCATCTAAGCCTATCACACAATCAATAGGCTGTGACAACAGCACAAATTACCTATAGCATGACTCAGAATATACACCTATCTGACACTGTTGGATCCAAACTTCAACATGCCCTACAGATAGAATATGTTCCCACAGAAAAGTGCACATCTACATTCAACCATCTGAGTGGGGGACTGCACCTAATGCATGTATAGACACATCCAGACTCTCCTCTGTGATGTAGACCAACATGTAATCATGAACCTGGGGCCGCTCTTGTTTGGCATCTACTTCTCTGAAGTACAGGTCAACACTAAGGGACTCTGGCTAAAAAGTTTGCAGATGACTGCAAACTGGGAGCCATTATTGAATCCCCAAATGATGTGGATACTCTACAAAAGGGCCTTACAGAAACAGATGCTTGGTGCCAGAGCCATGGGCTCAAGCTCAATGCCAAGAAATGTATTGTTATCCCCTTTGGGAAAAAACATGTATCCATGAATTACCATATAGCTGGCAGTACACTAAACACAGAAAGTGTGATAAGAGACTTAGGGACACAGGTGGACAGTGGTCTCACCTTCGATAACCACATCACCACAACAGTCAGGAAATCCTTCTATGTGGCACACCTCATCACGAAGGGCTTTTCATCCAGAAAAAAGGAGGTCATTGTCCCACTGTACTCATCCCTCATTAGACCCATTATAGAATACAACACCCCATTTTGTATGTACCTCTCAAGACATCTGCAACAACTGGAAAGGCCTCAGAAATACCTCACTAAAAGAATCACAGGCCTAAAGCAGATGCCCTACGCTGACCGCCTTAAAAAACTCCAGCTATACTCTGTCACATATCGTCTACTCAGAGGCGATCTCTGCTTAACATATAAGGCCATGTCAAACCCAGAGCTGTTGGACATGCTACACTTAAAGAAATCCCAATCCCTCAGAGCTACATGCTCCAGGGATCTAAACCTTGTCATCATAATAAACAAAACATGCTGGAGGGATAGGTTCCTGACCCAGAGACTCCCCAGACTCTGGAATAGATTGCCCATACATGTCAAGCAGAGTGCCTCTTTGGACCTCTTCAAGAGGAACCTTGACGACTGGATGGGAGAAGGGAAATTCACCCCAGGGATCACGTCAGTCGCCCTGCTAGACAGGGGTCCAGGAAAGTAAATAATGTGGGAAGAAATAGCCAGGGAATTGTTATGGCTAGGCTTGTATAGGCCCTAGGGCTGATAGCCTAGTACCAACCTATGAACCTATGAACCTATAAATGGACACTGGTAATACCCCAGCTGTCTGCAAAAGACATGTGTAAGTTGTTAATGCTACATCCATGCCTGTTACATCAGTTAGATGTCCTCAAGAAGGCCATTGAGGGCATACATGATGACAACACTATAATTCATTGAACTTGACCAGGCCAAGGCATTTGACACAAATCCACATTGAGGTATTAACCCAACACTGTCTGATGTGGCCATAAACACCAAGAGGGTAGACCACTGGATCACATACATTGCATCTAAACATGTTGAAATGTGTGAAGTGACCTATATCTCAAGTCCAGTGATCAGGTCTGTAAATCAGGGCTGTTTGCTAGGTCCTTTCCTGTCCAGTATTTTAGTCATAGATGTCAAAAATGATGTACACATACTGTGTCAAAACAGCTGTTTGGAGGACTACAGATTGTGGGCAATCATTGACTCCAGCTGTGTAATTCGTATAATGTAGACAGTATTAGCACACATCGTTTTCTGCCACAGTCATGAAGACACGAGATGAAACAAAAAAATGGGGGTTTTGCTACATTATGAAAACAAATGCACAACCCAGTGATAATGTAGATGTCACACCCCACATACCACCAAGTGGTATGTGACCTGTTTACTGGAGTAGATGGTATGTGGAACGTCCAACAGCATGTGGTCACAGTGGTGACTACTCCTTTGTATGTAACACAACTCCTGAGTATGTGCATCAAAGGCCATAATACCTACATAGTTCACAGCCTTTATCACACTAGCAACTGAGTAGAATGTACCTTTCTTCATGTAACTTCATACACATATTCCAGTGATGTGTAACTGAAGTGCATCACCTTTGCCACAGTAAGCTCCCACACATCTAATTGGTTATACCTAGGTATTTCTTTTTGTTCATAAACATTACTGGCTGATGGTGTGGAATCCCCATTAAGGTGTTATACCAGATGCATGTATGATACCTGTTCTGGTGATGTACACAGTACATACGTAGCTGTTTGACAACATTGATGGCATGGGTTACATTCATGACAGTGTGGACTGCACCATATATATGCCATGCACACCAGTCAACTAGCCTGGATTTATCATAATGCCACATGCAGGTATAGCAGTGTCCCTCCTAACATCTCCAGCAGATGTAACAGTATCAGGACAGTGTGCTTGATTACCCTCATGGATTGCTGACCTGTCATAATAGTTGTACAAGTGTGTTTGTGCAGAATTTTTTATGATCATGAGACATGGGTTTACTGGTGGTATTATTCTGATATTGTCCATAGTTGCATGTGCTTCTGCTTACTGCTGTCCATGAGCCTGTAACTATGTCCCACTTGGTGGAGACCTCAGCTGACATTACAGTCATATTCAAGTAAATCCGTTTGTACATTTTCATAATATGTACCTAACCCTGATTGTATATAACATCCCTAATAGATGCCATCTCCATTGTTCATATTAGGATGCTTATATCACAAAGACATCTTCTCCATTGTTATATCACCTTGTCTGACAGTCACATACTATACATTTTCACTGTGCAGTCTGCACTGTACCATGTTGATATGTGATTAGTGTTCCTGATGCAACTGTCTTTCATTCTCATGCTCTCATTTGCTCTATATTATGATGTTTTGCCTGTCCTCTTTCCCTATGTTCATTCCTACAGTTCATCTGTGTGTCCCTATTCAGTACACACATTTCCATTGACTGTTTATTTTAAATGGCAGTCCATGTACCATTATGGATCATTTACACAACTTTTGTGCATAATGTCTGAAATGGTATTCTACAATACCCTGCACTGTATACACTGTCCTGTAATGCATTTGCACCCTATATATTGCTATAATTTTAACTCTGATAATCACTGTGGCATTCCCAGCAATCCTGTAGATCTAGTTTACCCATATGTAAACTGCTTTACATGTCTACTGGTATTCATGTTGCTATACAAGGTTTCCTGGCTGGCAACACAGTTGCTAGCCATGAAACTGCTTGTTTATGTTTGAATGTAGTGCACAACATGAATTTGTAATTAGCACTTCTGCTCACTGCACAAATGCGTCAACTTCATGTAGGTTTTGCATAAAGCCTACTTGGAATTTATTGAATTCCACTGGAAGTGTAATATTTATTTAATGTTAAGTTACATGCTAAAAGAGCATGTGATTTCAGTTAAATAATGCACCTAGTATTATATAGTAATCCATTTGCTTTCAGAGACTATTTAAACTGTGAAGAAAATTCACTGGATGTATCTGCTATATTTAGCATGACTACTCCCAATGGTAATTGTAAAAATCACAAATATATGCTAAAAACTGGAGATAGGAAGTAGAGCATATAAAGCAAATTGGAATATTTTTATTTATGTTTTGTTTATTAAACATGTAAATATATTGAGTCTAATAAACTCTTCAGCCTAGCCCAGGACAAATGCTGCCAAAAACATACTCTCCTGTCAGGGGAAGAATTTGGGGTATTTATTATTTCTATTGTTTCTGCAGTCTCTTGTGGAGATGAGGATTCTATCATACTATCACTTCAAGGGCGGAGATGACAATGACCTGCTGCCTTAATGTAGGAAACTTTGTAAGCCCCTGAATTAATAAAAACTACTGTTTCCATGCCTGCAATTCCACATTGGATTCCTCCTTCCCAAGATCTATACAATGAGTCTTTCAAGATAAACATCTCAAGAAGTCAGGAGGCCAGTTGAATTAAGGATTATGACCAGGGAGCCCAGAAAAGAGTCACTGGTGCATGCAGGGCTGTGCAGTTATGGAAACCAGGCTTCTCCAGTGATATAGAAGGATAAAGCTTCAGTTATAACCCAGCAAACTAGGGTTGAAGCAGCTCAAATGACTAATAGAGTGGTAAAGGAGGGATGGGTGTTCCAATCATGAGGGTGTGAGCAGCTTCATGGGCATTCCCTAATATTATTCCGTTTGGACACTAAGGACGTTGCATTGGGAGGTTGTTGTCCAAAGAGGGGACTAGGGTAGTTGACATAGTTGAGCTGCACTGAACATGGGGTAATACACCTCATGTCTGCATTTTACTCCCACTCTGTGGATACAAACATGAAGCCAAATTGGGAGGGGAGGGTTGGGTAGGTCTAAGCTAAAATTACACTGGTTAAAGGGGACAAACAAGACCCCCAGGATGCCCTTAGGATCCATAACTTGCCCCTGTATTGGGATATGTCTGGGTGAGATTAAAAAAGTTGATCAAGGCAGTATGGATGTGCAGCACTGGGTGCAAAGGCCATAGGATGAAGTAGGCAGGAAAAAAGTGTTACAATATTTATGAAAACCACCCAGAGAATAAGTGTGAATTTTTGAGGAGAAGGGAAGAAGTGAGAACAATAGATTATCATCTGAGATAAAATTAGTAAGAACAACTTTCTACGAACTTTCTACGAACACTAAAGTTCTAAGGACAACATATTTCTGCAAAACAAATGAATCAGTTTAAATTGCACATCAGTGGTCTTAGAGCTACAGGAACATCGTGCAGCAATAATTAGCTCCTCCACCTATTACTGCATAGTTCCGTAGGTCAGTTCAAATAAGCATCAAGTTTTGTTCAGAATCTGCATTTCCTCTCTTTGCCCATGTGGGTTTGTGCAAATACCTGACACTAGAGCAAGTGCCTCAGAACCCTTTGCTCCATGGTTTGTATTGGATCTAACATGTTGTTTATATGCACCATGCATGTTTTCCCTGTCTTTGCTTGGTTTGCACTGGTGTCTCCAGTACTCTCCTGTATCTGAGAGGCAAGCAAATAGAGAAAGTGATGATTTTTTAAATTTTCTGTACTTGTGTGTGTGTGTGTGGGAGGGGGTGACTGTGTGTATGTGTGAGTGACAGGCATCTTTGTATTGTATGGTAAACATGTAATAGACAGGATTGGTTCATTTCCTTATACGAGTTGTTTCTTAGGAAATGCTCTGATTCCCTGACAGCCGTGAATAGGATCAAGCAAGCAAGTGTCAGACAATGAATAGAATTACACAGTGTCATGGGGAGGGGGACTGGAGATTCCCACTGGGATGAAATCATCATGTTTGTGATGCATTACAGTTAGGGTAGCTTTAAACCCTTTTTTACTTGACATTGTGGCATTTTTATAAATTTGTACTGTGGGTAATTTACTTTCTGTAAGTTAATATTCAGCAATCATTACCCTCTTATCAATGAATGGCAAAATAAAACTAATCCACAGCCCTCAAGCCTGGTCTGGTATCCAACCTGTCAACCGGAGAAAAAAAGAGTGCCAAGATTTAACCCAGAAGATATCACCTTAATTATAAGATCTAGCAAAATGCTTGCAATCTCATCACAGGAGTTATAAGATGCCTTGTAGAAGTTTCTTACAAGTTTTTTTTTATTTTTTTTAAACCAGTTAAGTAAGCTGATGGACAAGTATTCTTGCTCTGATGTTATACCAGTTGCAGTTCTATTATCTAAAGACATTCTCAGACTATAGTGTGAAGTTCGAAGGTGGAGGAGTGGTGGACATGGAACAATACCAAAAAGAAAACTTTGTTCAGCATGACTTAGTATTCAACAATATAATGATTAAGAAAACTCTGTAAATATAACACAAAATACAAAGATTCTATAGGTATCACACAGAAAGAACAAAGGTAAGTGATTTCACAGTTTGTTCACCACATCATCAGACCTAATTCAAAAACACAAACCAATCATTACCTTAAATATCAACCTTTGATTCCCCATCCAATCAGCGGTGTATTGCCTGCTCAGTCACTGAATAGAATCAGTTCATTCATAAAGACTTACATCATTGTAACAGTAGGTGTACCTCGATTCAGTCAACAAATCAGTTTCAACTGAACCCTTAAGTATTACAAGTCAATCAATTGGGAATATAGCAGTGTATTGATTTAAAAACATTCACACAAAGCAAAACATCTAAGCAATGTAATTGCAATCTAAGCAATGTAATTGAAGCAAATTAAATAAACTACAAAATACAATGTAATAACTTATTATGAATCAGATACATTGTAATGGCTGTCTGTCTGCATCCTTGCCAAGAACTCACTCATAGTAATAATATATCTAGAAGGCACTGAATGTTAAGTTGCTGGATGACATTGAAAAAAAATGCCCTAAACCAATTACGAGTGTGGTGGCAAAACAGCCAATATAAATTCAATGAATAACTATATAAAAAATTCTTAACCGAAGATAATTGTCTGCCTATTTGAACAAAAATTGTGATCACCATGTCAACTCATGATGTGTATCAAAATACAATAAATATAACTGAAACAAATGAACATCTATATAAAAGTAAACATCTCAGGGGGGGGGGGGTTGGCATAATGGTTAAGGTGTTTACATTACAGACCAAAAGTAAAAGGTTTGATTCACACATGATAATTGGCTAGGCTTCAAATGGCCCACAAAGACAAACAGCCTAGTACTAATCAATGAACCTAAAATGCATACAGATGCAAAACATTAAAAAAAAACTGAAAAATATAACAATTACTAAAATAACGGCACAGAAACCATATTATAAATGTATATATAAAAAACTAAAAAAGTGTCAACCTATGTGATGACTAGAGAGTCCATATTATGTTATCGAAAAACATGTTCAGTGAAAACATTTTCATTGACCTATATAGAGCAAAAACATTAATCTGCAAACAGCCACTTCAGCAAAATTTTTCCCCGGGGAAAAAAATGCTTGTGCGTCATCAGGGATTTGTGATTTGCCCTTTTCCCCACTGTAGTGCGATCTCCAAGTTGGTATATTTAGTTGGAAAAGGCACAGCTCCCCACATCTGATGGGTGGGGGACAAAGCCTCCCACTTTGTAGGGTTTGAAATTTGTTTTGTTTTTGTTTGACCAAGTGATTTTTTCCCTTGGGAAAAAATTAATTGAAGTGGTCGTTCAAAGATTAGTGTTTTCGTTGTATATTGGTCGGCAAAAATGTGTTCGATGAACACGTTTTTCTATGACATAATATAGACCCATGTCTAGAGGTTAATGGGGAAGTGGGCATGACTTTAAAGTAGGTTTTAGAGAAACGTGCTCATTAAGTCCAGGTTTCTGATAAGCTCACATTTCCATTATCCATTCTAATTCACGTTTCTCAGTTAAAGTGCAAATGTCACCTCCTCTAATATCTTCATTAGTCAACTGCAAAACTATAAACTTAAAAGAATGATTACTGCTGGCTTTGTTAATATGTTGTATAATGCATTATCTAATTTCTTATGTCTAATGTCATTCATGTGTTGTAAAATTCTTTCTCTAAGCTGTCCATTTGTCTTGCCTATACAAAAAGATGTACAGTAGCTGCAGCTCACATAGTATATTAAATAATTACTTCTGAATTCTGCATAAAAGTCATATATAACTCTATGACTTGAGGGCTTACAAATCAAAGAAGTATTTACTGAAATGCATTTAGAGGTACTATGACTGTGGCATAGAAATGTACCTTTACTTTCAAGTTGAATATGGGTGTTAACCCTTTCTTTTATATAACAAAGTTACTGCTTCAATGACAAATTGTTTTTAAAAAAGAACTTCAGCATAGTTCACACTACTTTCTTGACTTTATCATCTGTCAGTTGTATGTGCCAGTTCTTTATTATGATGTTGCAAATAGCATCTACATCACTGGAGTATTTTAACAGAACTCTTGATGATTAAATGAAACAGCATTCAGATTAGCATCTGTAGAAATAATATCTAAAAAAATGGTCTACCAATTGTATCTCTGTTGAACCAGGCCATCTGAATGGCTCTATCCATATCATTAGAAGTGCATCCCCTTGTCAAACCTACTGTTACAATGATGTAAGTTTTTACGAATTAAGTGATTCTATTCAGTGATTCGTCAGGCAATACAAAGGTTGATATTTAAGATTATGATTGGTTTGTGTTTTCCAGTGAGGTCTAATGAAGTGGTGGACAAACTGTGAAAGGGTTTACTTTTATACTTTCTGTGTGATACATACAGAATCTTTGTATTTTGTGTTATATTTGCAGTTATTACCATCAAATTCATGAATATTAAGTCATGGTGAACAAACTTTTTTTTTTGGTTTTATTCGTTGGACTCTATTATTTAGGGATACAACAAAAATAAGTGGAAAGGCTCCAAATCTGGTACACATTTTAAATACTAGTACTAACAACTTAGAACTTCTCAAAATGCCCTGCTTAAGAAGGCACAGACAAAAACATAAAAACTTAGGAAGTCCCCTAAAAATAGGGACAGAGGAGAGGAATTTTATTGCACTGACAAAACTACTTCAGCTCACTCATCTTTTAATTAGATGGAGGGCTAATACTTTCAATTTAAACGTTATGGTCTAAATTAACTAGATAAACTGTAAAGCATCATGTCACCTGAGCCACCGCCAGCTGGAGTAGATGGGACAAGGACTGTGTCACTTTATACTGCTCTTACATCTCAGTGTACCAAGCTAGTAGACCTTAGGCAGAGATAATCACTAATCTCTCCATGCTTCAGGCCAAACATTGAGAAGTGATGTAGATATAACCTTGAAATATATGAATTGAAAGGAAGGAGGGGTAGGCAACAATGTAGTGGCTTTTATACATCTAAACCTCTTAGCCCCAAAAACCTTGACAAAGCCTAAATGAACAGGTGGTCAAAGGCTCAAAAATAGGGACAGATTTGATATATTGCTCTTATAAACTTAGAAAGTAACTACTGTATCTAAATTGCCTTTATCTGTGAGTGATAGGGCTAGTTTCTGTTTTACCTGCTCTTTTTTGTTTTCTGTTTTAAGAAATCTTCTTGGCCTTTTGTTTTTGCTCTATGTGAGAGATAGGCACAGCAGAGTGGCACAGTGGAAGTGTGCTGGGCCCATAAGCCACAGTTCGATGGATCAAAACCACCCTCTGCTATGGAAAGGGTGGAAAGCTTTTTGACATTTGGGCCTTGGTATAATGGATCAGGTGTTTGAACTACAGATACAAGGTACAGAGTTTGGTCCTCACCTTTGGAAAGGAAATTGGTGAGGCTTAGAATGGCCAGCTAGGAAAGCTGACCTAGTAATCAGTTATGAACTTGTATCCCTTCTTTAGCTCAGCTGGTAGAGCAGAGGACTGTAGCAATTTCCCTAAATCATCCTTATGTCACTGGTGGCTTTACTGGAAAAGCTCAGCCAGACTCTGCCTCAACTTGCTGTGAGGAAAAGGTTAGTTTCCTTTTGCTTTCTTGTATTTTGTATTACTTTATTGCTTTCTTCTATTTGTATACTGTGCTATGCTTTCTTTACACTGTGTTTTACTTGCATTCTGCTTTTAATTGCATATTAAAAATAGAAAAAGGCCACAGCTGTGTCTCTTCTGGGTGACAAAGAAATTATTTTTCTACCCTCACACCCTGTCACTGTTGTGTTCTTAAACACAACTGTCTTTCTAGTTGCCCGGCCATTATGTTAATTTGACAACATATCTCCTTTTCTCTCACTTTTCACTGGCTGTTGTGAATAAGCACAAAATTATCATTTTATGAAATCACTCCCCTTCAACTTTTTAAATTTATTGGTCATCTCCCTGTATTCCACAGAACCAGAATACAAAAGTGCCCACCCCCTTTCAATCTGTCTTGCTCTTTTAAAATTAGTAGCTCTCCACTTAGACAGATAAAACTTAAGTTACCCTATTTCTCATATCTAACTGCTTAGTGCACGCTGAAGTGCTTAGGATAGTAACCCATTTTTTCATCCTAAATTTAAACATCTATCCTAAGACCACCAGTTACTAGAGAACCCGCATTCTGCCTCTCAGTAGTCTTCTTGGGATTAGTGCTTCTTTTTTCTCCTGGTGAGAGAAGGAGCACAGGAACATTATTTCATGGAGACTGATGATCACCAGGCAGCCTAATAACTGCTGCATAGCTAATAGCTTGGAATATGTGCTTATATTCTACTCCTTGTGAGAGAAAGAGCAGAGTACATTGATTCCTGAATGTTTCTGGTTGGCCAGTGAGTGCCTGTGCTTAACATTCCTCATTGGTCTGGTTACCATTCAAGACATCTACCCAGAAAAGGCTAATAACAGACCTGTAGACCCTTGCATCATCTGGGACAAGACTGTGGATCACAAAACAGGCAGTGGCCTCTTTTCATCTTGGGATTGGTGTTAATGTTTTGCTTCTGGTGAGAGAAGAAGCCAAGAAGCATTGTACCCCAAGCAGAGTGAAGCTGTGGTAAGACCAGTAGTAGTAGTAGCCATTCATGAACCCCCCCCCCCTTATAATTTTTGACAGGCTAATTCTTTGTTTTCAGTAAGTACTGCTTGATTTGTTTCTACCTTCATAATATCTGCCTTAATATTTCATCCTTAAATTTTCATGGTGTACATACTAGTTTACCCTCAAATGTTTGGCAGTGCCCTGTATACACACAGACACCTTGAGTGAACATTTTCCTGTAAAAGCATGATTAAAATTTCAATACCTAGTTACACACAGGGCAACCAGTTTGCAGTGGCAAGTACTGCCCCCAGAGTTGCAAACTGGATATACACGGCATTGCTTTATATTCCCACTCCAACTGCCTAATCAATAAAAAACGGGTCTGTTGCCATGGATATGAACTTTCCCACTATCACTGTTACCAGCTTGGTGGATATGGGCATCCTGAGACAATGCAGAAATTGCCTCATGTTTACTGATAACCAATTAATTCTCAAACAAACTGATAAGGTATGTGAGAGATGTATTCACACAATGTCACTGGAGGCAAAGATCTCTCATAAAAGTACTCCTAATGTCAATAAGGTTGTTAGTAGTAAACACACTGCACCCATCACACACAATTCAAAGCAGACATATAGACCCACATATGCTGAGGCATTTAAATGTAACCTTCCTAAACCCCAAAGCTCTCCTAGATAAAGTACACACAACAAATACCTCAGCAGCCTCAGATGCACCCTTTCAAAACAGGTCTATATTAGAAGATCGAATGTTTAGGTGATCGAACACCTAAACATCGATCTTCTAATATTGAAAGCAAAAAATGGCGAACTGCAGATTTAACGCAGGGAAAGATTTCCCTTGGCCGTTCACCGAATTTTGCCATTTCCTTACTGTTGAGCGATCTTGGAGGTGGTTTATTTAGTTAGGGGGTTAGTGAGGGCATGTGGGGGGCAAAGCCCCCCACCTAGTTTGGATGTAAAATTTATTTTCTTTTACTGGTAGGCATGCATGTTTCCCTGGGGGGTTCAATATTATTAGGTTCAATATTAGAAGATCAATGTGTAGATGTTCAACCATCTAAACATTTGATCTTCTGATATAGACCCTTTCAAACAACACCCATATCAAAAAATAGAGCCACATCTCATGGAGCCCATAAGGCAAGCCACCCAACAATCCAACATTCTAGTCATTGGAGACTCCATCATGAGACACACTGATATCCCTCTCACCAAGCTCAGTAAGGAGAAAGTCACAGTCAACTGCCTATCAGGAGCTAGGATCTGCCACATTACACATGCACTCAGGTCATTAAACCACAAGTACCAGTATGACTCAGTCATAATTCATGTGGGAATAAATTATCTGAGATGTGCCCCCCTAGAATATATGAAGAATATGAAGCATTTGGAATATGTGTCTCAAGCTTGTATGAGCAGTGAGAAGCATTCTACCTTCTCCAAGGATGATGCCACAATATGAACAAAAGATGAGTGACTAATAATTTGCTTAGTTTCTGGTGTCATTCTAAGGGGGTGGATTATTTGTCAGCAGGGAGGGGAGATGGTCAACAGACCATGCTGCTTTGCCAGGGATGGTCTGAACCTCTTCCCTCTAGCCTTTCAAATATTAGCTAAAACATTATCTATGCCATAGTGCCTTTTTAGGCAATGGCAAACTGAAAGTACTTCCAACATGCAAATCAAAACCAAGAAAATCTAAAGGTATTACTGCTCAATACTGGGAATCTAAACAAAAAAGTCCACTCGCTAGAAACTCATGTCACCCTAGAGAATGTTGACATCTGTGTGGTCACTGAGACATGGTTTACAGCTGTGGAGAGCTGTGGACAGTGCACGGTTATAATGCCTTCCACACATTTAGATCAGCTACTTCACAGGCAGGGACTAAAGGTGGAAGTGTCTTGATTTACATAAAAAATAAATATACGTCAAGGCTGATCAAACAGGACAATGCACTTGAGCTACTTCATATTCAAACCACCATAAAAAAGTCCAATGCCACTTCTTTGCAAGCTCTAGGTCCCCATCTATGACCCAAAAGCCCATGCCATGTATTTAAACTTAGAAACACTCACCATCTAACTCAATACCATATTCATGGGTGACTTTAATTACCGCACTATCAACTAGGAATCCTATATGATACCAAACATACAGGAACATAGTTTCCTGAATTTCGTAAACACCAACTCCCCTGGCCAGATAATCAGTACACCAACCAGGGGTGCAATCATACTGGATCTGGTCCTCAATAATATGGGAGAGTGCTGCACACACCTACTGTGATGTCTTCCCTGATAAGGTCAGACCACAAAATAGTCTTCTTTGAAGTAAAAATTAAACCTGTACCCCCCCAGCTAACTCTGGAATATTCAGGAACTACTCTAAGGCTACGCTCATGCTATTAAGTGATAACCTGGCAAAATTTCAAGCCCCCATAAACTTTGAGAACACTGCTGACTATACACAACTGTTCACAGAAACCCTGTACAAGCATGTAAATAGCTGCATAGAGGCAACTGTATCTATCAAGAAGAGGCACAGAACTAACTCAAGAAATAAGCCACCATGGTGGAATTGCAAAATCAACAGGCTATGTAACAGAAGGTAGAAAATCATGGCAAAAATTAGGAGCTGCAGCACCCAGCAGGATAAAAGCACTCTCATCAAAATAAACAAACAACTCAGAGGACAAATAAAGTCTACCAAAGCTAAATTTGAGATACATTTGGTCTCAAAGACCAAAGACAACCACAAGACATTCTTTAGCTATCTCTGCAACATCAAGGGCAGTATATAATTGTGTGCAGAGCTCATTGTAAATGGAGCCACCTATCTTCTTCTTTCGGCTTTTCCCGGTTAGGGGGGTCACCACAGCGGATCATCTGTCCACTCATGATTGGCAGTGGAGTTTTACGGTGTCGGGTTGCCAGCCCAGTGCCCAACCTTCCACAGAAGGCACACACATGCACACACTCACACCTAGGGCCAATTTAGAGTGTCCATTCCACCTACTGCATGTCTTTGGGATGTGGGAGGAAACCGGCGCACCAGGAGGAAACCCACACGACCAACAGGAGGACATGCAGACTCAGCACAGAAGGCACCCCTGCTGAGAATCAAACCGTAGAACCTCTTGCTGTGAGGTGACAACACTAACCGCTGCACCACCGTGGCCACTGAGACAAAAGATATAGAAAACCTACCGGCCAATACATTATGCTCTAACTTCACCCCTCTCTCCCCCTGAACCTTCCCTCAGGAAAAACAATCAAATATAACTTCCCCTGCTATCACTATCTCTCTAAGGCCAACACCACTGCATCAATGGGCACAGACAATACCGTAGAATGCCTTATAAATTGCATGAAGCATGACCTATCAGGGCCTTTGGAATTGCTATTTAACTGTAACCTCCAAACAGGCCATGTATCTTATGAATGGAGAAAAGCAATGGTCATTCCTCTACGCAAAGGTGGACTATCTATAGACCCTGGAAAGTACAGACCCATAAGTCTCACTAGTGCTATATGTACAGCCATGGAAAGAATTATCATGGAAATGACCAATAGTGATATAGTAAACCTCTAGACACTGGAACCAACCCAATTTGGTTTTGTCAAGGGAAGGTCTTGCCTACTCAACCTGGTGGACTTCTTTGAGAAGGTCACCAAGCAATAGATGAGGGCAAAATGGTTCACACTGCCTACCTTGACCTGTCCAAGGCATTTGACACAATACCCCACTTGGACATTGTTAACAAACTGAAGAGGTTAGGTACAAACTTGCATGTCACTCTGTGGATAGCCAACTGGCTCATAAACAGGACCCAGGAAGTTAGAATTGGGAAGTACACCTCTACAAAGAGGCCAGTCACAAGTGGAGTCCCTCAGGGATCAGTCCTTGGACCGTTCTTTTATGTCATTTAGTTCTCTGAAGTCAAGGCCAGTGTCAATGGTCTCTGGCTGAGTAAATTTTCAGATGATTGCAAATCAGGAACTATCATTGAATCCCACACTGACACAAAGGTTCTTCAGGAAGGGCTACCACAGACAAACAACTGGTGTCAAAACCATGGACTAAAACTAAATGCCAAGAAATGCATAATAGTATCCTTTGGGAAGTCGTCCACCCCTGGTAATTATCATATTGACAAAACACATCTTAGAACTGACCCAGTAGTCAGGAACATAGGGACACACATAGACAGTAATCTAGACTTTGACAATCACTTGTCTACAATAGTGAGGAAATCATTTTATGTTGCACAACTTATTAACAAAGGTATGGCATCTAAGTGTAATGAAGCCATTGATCCACTTTATTCAGCATTCATTAAGTAAAATGTCCTCTTTGGTATGTACCTAAACAGGCATATCCAACAACTGGCCACAGACGTTTCTCACTTAAAGAATACAGGGCATAAGTAAAATGTCCTATACAGACCGCGTCAAGGCCCTATCCCTGTATTCTGTGTCCTATAGGGTTTTGAGGGGAGAACTATGCCTAGCATACAGAGCATTGTCAGACCCTACTCTGATAGACCTCCTGCATATTCACAAAAGAAACAGCACCAGAGTTACCCATTCTAAAGACTTAACCATTGCCTGCGATATAAATAGGACCTGCTGGAGAGACAGGTATGTATCTCAGAGACAACCCCTTCTCTGGAACAGGCTCCCCATCCATGTGAAGCAGAGTTCCTCCCTAACCCAATTCAAGTGCAACTTGGACAATTGGATAGAGAACAAGAATTTCATCCCTGGTTTGGCCCCCATGTCTATAATGGACACAGGCAACCTGGAAATGGTTCATTTCCCAGGTGCCTGCTTGTAAATGTTTCATCTCCCAACCCCCTGCTTACACTTATCAAGGGTATCAGAACTTGTCAGAGATTTGGGATGCATGGCTAGACATAAAAGGCCCTAGTAAACACCTATGAACCAATATGAATCTATGAACCTATGAACTTAAATTATCTAGGGTGCACATTTCATAAGTTTTTTTTTTCATTGGTTAGATTGTTTCTTGAGTGATACTTAAATACACAGTGAATTTCTGGGTCTTTGCCTTTATCTGAAAATATTTCAACCTGCATAAACTAAAACACTGCTGATGATTTGATGCCAGTTTTTTCCTCCCCGCCCTCCCTTTGTAGATCTGCTTTTTAAACCTGGTGATTTTAAGTTTGTACTCCTACTGTAAAGTGAGCTTAATAAGCTCCTCCCTTTCTGCACTGCTGTTGATATATTGGATTATTTATTGGCCTTTTATTGTGCTTATATTGAAAAAGTGCATTTGCTTATCATTGTCTGTTCAACATATTTACTTCCTCTAAATTCATTATCTTGATATCTGTTGGATAAAGTAGTGTATTTTTAGACTCTACCAATCACTTACACCAAGAGGTCATTGGACTTTCTATCTATTGCACTGGAAGGTAGCCTGTTCTGTTTAGGTTGGGGGAAACACTTGAGATTTCTGTTTTTGGTTTTATTGGCTAGAGGGCTTATTAATCAGTTTATCTTGTTTTTAAAGCCTTTATAAATTCTGTTCAGTTTAGTGGCTCTTGGATTATTTACACATAGCAAAGTACTTTTATTGAATAATCACTGTGGAACCTAGTCGGACTTTCTCCCCAACAAAAAAATTATAAAATAAAAATAAAATAAATAAACATTTATAAGCTGTTTAAAGTACACTGCTATATCTGTATCTTTAGTTTGTTAGTGGTAGCATTTCAGTCTGGACACTCCTTTACTGTGCATTCACATTAGAAGGACTGGGATTATTCATCTAGTGGCTGTAGGTGTTTACCTGGTATATCTTAGCTGAGAAACACACAAAAGGGCTCTAAGTATTTTTTCTGCACCTCTCTTATATAGTGTGACTATACTTTAGCAGTTTCAAAGAAATTGCTGCTGCTTTTAGTAGTAAATTGCACTATATTACATTGTATCTGTTAGTTCTAGGGCTGTTATATGCAGGCAGTTTGTGTGGTCTTGTTACACTTGGGCTCCAAACCTCCTATTATACAATAAAAAGGTGTTTTTCTGCACCTTTGTGGCAGAAGTGTGTTGATATCCTGTCTGAGTTGGGGATTGCTGGTAGAAGGATTATCATGTGCTTTCCTGATTGATAGTTAGCTTAAATCTTATTTCTCTTAGATCATATTTAAGCTTTACATTTACATGGTGCTGCACTTTGTGCAGCGGTGGTTTGTAGTATCCTGTATAAATACAAAAACCTAGAAGCTCAGTTTTTCTCCAAACAGCTGTCAGTGAAATGCATCCAAGCATTTCTGCTGCTCTAGGAGTAACTCAGTTGCACACTGAACAGCGGACCGTTGCCTTATTGCCCATCCTTAGTCTACTCAGAGTATAGGTCTATCTTGTAGTTTCAGCGCTACCAGCAAAGTCCCATCAAACTAACCCTTTCCCTTCACTAATAAAGAATACAGCAAATGCCTGCTATCATGGACAATCAGTTTCCCTTCATCTCTCTGACCAGCTTGATATACATGGGCCTCCTGAAATAATGCATTAATTGTCTCATGTATATTGACAACCACTTACTTCTGAAACAAGGAAATACTTTATGTGAAAGATGTAGTTGCACTATGAATTTGGAACAAATGCTCTCACATAAGGAAAAATTGAATGCCAAATAGGTTGTCAGCACATATACACTCGCCTCTCACTAGATAAGGACATGATGCATAAACCCACATATGGAGAAGTACTCACTACTAACTTACCAAAATTTCATTGATTTCCCAAACTGAAACCACTTTCACATATAATGCAAAAAACAATTACAACACATAATAATACACACACATCAGTAGCTCAATGAAAAAGCCCATAAGGTGTAACACCAGAAATCCTAATGTATTGGTAATAGGTGATTCCATTGTGAGACACATGGATGTTCCCCTCACTAGGCTGAATAAGGACTGGCTTATGATTAGCTCCCTGTCAGGTGCTAGGATCTGTCAAGTCACTCAAGCACTCATGCCACTCAACCACAAGTACCAGTATGACTCTTTTTATAGTGCATGTGGGGGTGAATGACTTGAGATGTACCTCACTGAACTATATGAAGAGAGACATGACTAAGCTCTCAGATTATGTCACAGGAAGGTATAAGACTAGCCTTAAGCAGATTTCTAGCTTCTCCAAGGTTGATGCCACAATACAGACAAAAAATGATTGACTTTAACAATTGGCTTAACATCTGGTGTCAACCCAAGTGGATCCAATATCTGTCAGCCTGGGAAGACATGGTCAATAGGCCACATTGCTTTGCCAGATATGGCCTGCACATGTCTCATCTAGGCTTTTGGATACTGGCAAAGGCATTAGCCACCACAATTGTGAATTTATTTCTGCAATGCAAAAATAGCCAACCTCCCAACATAACAAAATCTTCTCTAGATAAACTCAAGGTACTTCTGCTTAATGCTAGTAGTCTAAACAAGATACTGCACTCCCTGGAACCACTCCTCATTTTGGAAGATGCAGACATTTGTGCAGTCACTGAGACATGGCTCAACGATGTGGAAGTACCCCAGCTGTACAGGATTACAATGATCTCCAAACATTCAAACCACAAACTGAGCATGAAAGAATGAAGGAAAGAGGTGTATCCATCTTCATTAAGCACACCTCAAGACTGGTCAAACAGTGTAACTCTCTTGTACTACTCCATGTCCATTAAATATAGGCAAAGCCCCCTACCACATCATAGTTAGCTATAGGCCCCCCAACATGAAACAGGAAAGGCATAATGCATATATAGACATACTGATGTCACTTGGCATACAGTCCAACACCTTACTCATAGATGACTTTAATTATCCTATCTTCATTTGGGAAGCATACATGAGCACAAACAAGCTGGCTCAGAGGTTCTTGGACTTTGTCAATGCAAATGTTCTGGAACAGCTAATCAGCAAGCCAGAAGATAATCAGATGTCCTGGGCATAGTATTCAATAACATGGAAGAGCGTTGCACACACCCCTTCCTCCCTTGCAATGTCCTCACTGGTAAGATCCAATCATAAATCAGTCTCATTCAGTGTATTTATATTATAAGACCAGATAACACATCAAGCTTAAAAATGCTGAAGAATGTTTCAAAGATGCATTATTTCCTACTAAGTGATGGTATAAGAAGTTTGAAAGTCCCCTCAAACACAGATAACACAGAATCCTATGCAGTGGTGTACACCAATGCCAAACATAACCATCTAAGTCGTTGTATAGAATTGGCTGCCCTGACCAGATTCAAACCTGGTCTTGCTGAAAAAAATAAACCATGCTGGTGGACCCCTAGTATAAACA
Organism: Protopterus annectens; assembly: GCF_019279795.1. Lineage (NCBI taxonomy): Eukaryota > Metazoa > Chordata > Ceratodontiformes > Protopteridae > Protopterus > Protopterus annectens. The sequence goes on from NC_056729.1 coordinate 1,918,369,252, forward strand.
GGCTATACAACAAGAGAACAAAACTAAGGTGAAAGAACAAGAGGAAACTGGCTCAGCAGAGGAAGAAATCCCTCTCTAGCTTAAAAAACAAATTAAAGATCTTGTCAAGTCCTCCAAAGCTAATTATGAAGCATGAATAGCCTCCTTAGCTAAGGGTAATCACAAGGCATTATTTAACTACATCTGAAATCTAAAAATGAATATATTCTTTAGTAGAAGAACAAAGGAAGGAGAAAATTCAAAAAATACCAGGATGTTTAATAAATAGTCCCAATTTAGGGAATGAAAGACTCTCTATATAGCTAAGTCAATTATAAGTGTTTCTTTATTTTCTTTATTAATATAATCTATAAGAGAAATGATCCTTTTAATATTGTCATGTGTGTGTCTATGATATATAAATCCAGTCTGATCATTATTTATTGCTTTGGATAGTGGTATTTTCATTCTGTTAGTTAATATTGTCATAAATATCTTATAGTCATTATTTAATATTGATGTCGGTCTATATGAGGTACAGAGGTTTGGGGATTTGTTTTCCTTTAGGATGGTGTGATTAAGGAATATCTCCAAGAAGGTGGTATTAAAGCTTGTGACTGAATTTGTAATAAAGTTTTATGGAAGAAGGATATCTTTGAAGGAAAAAGTTTATATATTTACATAATTATGCCATCTATACCTGGAGCTTTATTATTTTACTCTATTTTATTGTATATGTAATTTCTTTGTAGGATATGGGTGATTGCTGATCTAGTTTTAATTTTTCCTGCTTTTTTTATTAGAACATTTTTCATCTATATTTAATTGATTGGCATGTATATTTTATTTTTGGAAATGTTCCATATAGCGATTTCTATAGGCATCAAGAATGTCCCCTATATCCAAGACATTTCCCCCTTCTTTTCATGTAAGATACTTTTAATGTTATTAACTTTTGATTGTATTTTGATTCTTGTGGATAAATTATGTAGATATTTGGAAGAAGTGACCAAGGTATTAATTTTTAGTTTTTCTAAAGCTAAACTAGTTTTATATGTTAGAATTGTGTTGTATTTATTGTTTAATACTTCTACTTTCTTTGTCATCTCCAAATGAGTTTGATTTTTTTTCAGCTTTTACTGATAAAAGTTAGAATTGTGGATCTAATAATTCAGAATCCCATTCTTTGATTTTTGTTTTTATACCAAGTTAGGGTTTTACCATATATGTTAACTTTTAATGAGTCTCATATCATTATTTTATTTATCTCTGTGGTATAATTAATATTTAAGAAGGACTGTAATTCAGATAATAACCAGGGTTTGAACTCTTAAATTTTAGTTATATATGCTGGAATTCTGGAGTTAAAGATTAATGGTTTATACCCATTTTGAGGTTTTAATATGAATGAATTGTGGTCTGAAAAGGCGCAGAGAATGTTTGAGAAATGAATGAATTTAGAGAGTAAGTCATGGACAGCAAATATTTTATCTATTCTAGTTTGGGTACCAAATCTGTGATCTTGATGGGAAAACAACAAAGATTTATCTTCTTTAAATTTGAAAGTATCTGCAAGAGGAAATAATTCTACCCACTTATTTAAAGCTGTTAATACAGCAGGTGTATGTAGCGGTCTTTTATTTGTAGTTTCAGAAATATCAGATATACAGTTAAAATCTCCTCCTAATATTAAGTTGCCTTTATAATTATTGGAAATGAAATCCAAGTGTTTTTTAACAGTTCCTCTTCCAATGCCTGGGAACCAGTATAGATTGGCTAGTGTCCATATTCTGTTATCATATTTAACTATTAGTAATGCCATAAGGCCTTCTTTATCTTCATACTTATAAATAATTTCTGGGTTAATCACATTTGTTTTCCATAAAATTGTTACCCCTTTTGTCTTTGTCTTATAAGTGGATTGCACCAATATCATATATTCCTTAGGATTCCATTTGTAATTGTCATTTGTTTTGAAATGAGTTTCTTGAAGAAAGACAATTTGTGCTTTGTTCAATTTTAAATATTTCAGTAGATTTGATCTCTTGCTAGGATTGTTTAAGCCATTGTTACTTAAAGATAATAAAGTTAAATCAATCTTAGGTTATTTAGACTATGCATTTTTTGTTTTATTGTAACTATTAAACACTTTCCTCTGATAACTATAAAGTATTTGTTTGAGCTTTTAAAGGAAATTATCAGTTATCTACTTTGAGTGTTTACCAATAAAGTAATGTTTTGGTCAGGCATACTAAAATTGTTTTGTGAAATAACAAATTTAAATTAATGAATGTTAACAAAACTAAGATCTGCACTAGCCATAGAATGAAAATCATTCCAAATCTGGATAAACCTAAGTCCATCAGATTATCACTCGTACCTTAACAATGCAGAATATCTGAGCTCCATAAATTAAATTATCATATGGAGAATATTTGTAATAGGAATAAGCAATATTTATATTATTTTGAACAGATATAGTACTATTGTAGATGAGACAGAATTCTAATACAATATAAATGTTTACTTATTGTATAAGCAATTAATATTTACATGAAAGATAGATGACAATCAATTCAATCTTAGTAAAGTAGTATGTATCATACAAAAAAATCTCACACAGTTATTTAACATATTCACTCTTATTGATGAAGTCTTTCAAAATGTATTAATTAATATAAATAGATGGTAATAATATTTATGCGTAATGTTTATAATACAATGTATTTTACTGTATATATCAGAAGTTATATTTCATTGTTTACCAGCATTTAAGTAATCACTTTGTTGCTAACTTACTTAAAGCATCAAGTTTGTTTTACATAAACATTGATAAAAGTTAGTGCATTTTAATTATCAGTGTGTCCCTCTTCCCCCATTTCCTACACATAAGGATTTTCATATCTGTCATTTCTTATTATAAAATGAGTGAAATTATAGGTTAAAAACAACAAATTCACTTATTGTGATTAATGATTACAAGTTCCCTTTCCATATTCATAAATTGCCATTTTATGGTATATACTGAAAGTTTTTAGATTTAAATGGCAACATTCTATTTTGTATAATCAGCAAAGGTTAAGCTAAGTGATTATTGTCAATTTAATACTATTTGTTCAGAATGTGATTGTTAGATTGTGTGACATTCCTAGTTCAAGCTTCTATTTTTTTCCCTTGAACAACTTTGTCAGTTTAATGTCATGTATAAAACATTAGTTACCTTGGTAACAGCTTAAGTATTATGTATGGTCAATATGTGGTACAAAACCACAATTCAAGTTAAAGCAATTATATGACTTGTTATGCACATTTACCTATATGAGACAATCATCATGCTTCCCCTTGATGTTCAATGTATTGTCATTTATGACAAGTGAAAACAGTAGTGTTATTTTACTCAAGCCCATGTTATTAAACTGTCTATTGTCAATTTAATAATATTTGTTCAGAATATGATTGTTACATTCTGTGACATTATAAGTTCAAGCTTCTATTGTTTCTCTTGAGCAACTTTGGCAGTTCGATGTCATGTATAAAACATTAGTTACCTTGGTAACCGCTTAAGATTTATATATGGCCAAGCTGGGTAACAAAAACTACAATTCAAGTTAAAGCAATTACATGACTTGTTATGCATATTTACTTACATAAGAAAATCATCTTGCTTCCCCTTGATGTTCAATGTATTGTATGTCATTTATGAAAAGTTAAGACAGTAGTGTTATTATACACAAGTCCATGTTATTAAATCCTTTCTTTAATATCTAAATTCAGCACAGATTGCTTCATCTTATATGACAATTATATATTTTATGTCTAGATTTACTAAAATCATACATTACATAACTATCATGTGTATTTGTATTTTTATTTTATCAAGAATCAATTTAATGAGCTAAATGAAGTGTTGGGAGACCATCAATATGTGTACATGTGGTTTAAAACAGCCCTTTTATTATAATTTTTTTTAAAGCAAAAATGTCATTGCCGATAATCATCTCAGCGGCTCCTCAGAACCATTAAGAATTATCGTCACTCTGTCTCCTTTACCATAGCAACCTGGGAGCATCTGTTTCTGTTAATGTGTCTGTGTACAGCATACCAGAGGTTCACGATGCACCTGAATCAAAGCTTCACTTCACTGCAAATTCAAGCCTAAATTTCCTCCCTTTCAGTGAGGCAGCAGCCAGGGAAAGAACTGAGAGCAAACAGATCAAAAAAAAAAAAACCCTCCCAACAAGCCGCCACTACAAGAGACAACACACTCCTCCAGCCCTCCCACCTCTCACTTAGTAGACATACAAACAAACCATTCTCTGTCAAAACATCCCAAATCACAGTCCCATCCACCCCCTTCCCCGGGATCCAGGCCGAAACACCAAATGTCTCTTCCAAACACACAAACACCAAGAAATATCGATCACAAGCTGCAACACACAGCTTCCTGGAGACTAAAATGGCAAAATATAACAGCTGCCAGATACAGCTGTATCCACATACACTATGTCAGGCTTAATGAAACAGCACTCAAAACTATGATACCTGCCACAATTGATATTAATTATATTTAGACAAAATAATCATGACATTTGTACTAGCTGCCAGACATGGCTGCATTCATATACACAATATAAGGATTGATCAAACAGCACTCAAAGCTACGATGCCTGCCTTAATTGATATTAACTATGTTTAGACAGAATAATAATGGCATTTGTACTAGCCGCCAGACACAGCTGCTTCCACGCACACCATATCAGGATTGATCAAACAGCACTAGTAGCTGTGATACCTGCCATAATTAATACTAACTATATTTAGACAGAATAATGATGACATTTGTACTAAGAGCTTGTTACTATTATTTAACCAGGATATACATGACATTTCAAAATCATACTTTAACTGAAGAAGGCATTAGTCTCCATGACAGCATTTTTTTTTTCAAAATACTCTACTGTTACTGCTATTATATATGATGTTACTTTGTTACATTTGAGTCTGAACTCTGATGAATGGTACCTTGTTGAATTAGTTAATTAATTACTTAAATCATTATAAGTAAAATCAATGAAAAATGAACAAGATAAATATTCATTGAGTTCAAATAGAGGAATAGAAACTTCTATGTTTGTATTATATGTTGCTTTGTTTGGCTTATATATAATGTAAATAGTAACCCATCTTGACCTACCTTTGTTTGTGAAGAATTATTGGACTCTGAATATTCTGAATAAATCATTACTATTTCTCAGTTGTTTAAGAATCCCTCCTTTTTTTTAAATAAAAACAGATGACAAGTGATATATCATAGATTTATAGGCAAGTACTAGGCTATCTGCCCAAAGGCATTTATAAGCCTAGCCAGAATGTGTTGGCTTTCACCGCCCCCCTTAGATTAGTTCCATGTGCCTCTATCCAGCAGAGCCACTGAAGTGATCCCCGAGGAAAACTTTTTGTTTCTCATCCAGTCATCAAAATTTCTCTTGAAGAGTGCTAGTGAAGAGCTCTGCCTAATGTAGATTGGAATCTTGTTTCAAAGCATGGGAAGTCTCTGGGATAGGAATCTATCCCTCCAGCACGTCCTATTTATTGTTGTGGTGAGGTTTAGATCCCTACAGCTTGTGGCTCGAGGGGATAAGGTTTTCTTTAGGTGGAGCATATCCATCAAGTCTGGGTTGGACATGGCCTTGTATGTCAGGCGGAGATCACCTCTGAGCAGGTAGTATGCAACCGAGTACAGCTGGAGTTTCTTCAGTCGAGCTGCATAGGGCATCTGTTTGAGGCCAGTGATCCTCTTGATGAGGTACTTCTGTGGTCTTTCCAGCTGTTGCAGGTGTCTTGTAAAGTACATCCCAAATGGGACGTTGCACTCTATGATGGGTCTGATGAGCGATGAGTAGAGGGGCACAATGACCTCTTTTGATCTGGATGCAAACCCTTTTGTGATTAGGTGGGCCACATAGAAGGATTTTCTAACCACTTAGGCAATGTGATTATCAAAGGAGAGATTACTATCTACTTGTGTCCCCAGATCCCTTATTACTTTTCTGTATTTATGGGACTACAACCTATGTGGTAGTTTGTGGGTACTTTGTTATTTCCAAAGGGAATAACTATGCACTTTTTGGCATTTAGCTTGAGGCCATAATTTTGACACCAGGTATCCGTCTCAGTGAGACCCTTTTGGAGGATGTCTGTGTCAGCCGGGGAGTCAATTATAGCCCCTAGTTTGCAGTCGTCTGTGAACTTGGTCATCCATAGTCCTCTTGTGCTTGCCTGTACCTCTGAGAAGTATATGTTAAACAGGAGCCATGAGAATGCCACTTGTAACTGGTTTAGAGTCAAACCTAGTTCCCGCAACTCTCACCATGTGGGTTCTGTCTATGAGCCAATTGGCAACCCATCTTGTGACATAGGGGTTTATGTTCAGGCTGGTGAGCTTGTCTATAATACCAGAATGGGGAATGGTGTCAAAGACCTTTGTGAGGTGTAGGTAGGCTGTGTGCACCACCTTTCCCTCATCTATAGCCTTGGTAACTGTCTCAAAGAAGTCAATCAGGTTTAGGAGGCATGATCTTCCCTTAACAAAGCCGGACTGGGTAGGGTCCAGTGTTTGGAGGTTCCCAATGTCTCTGTTAATGAGTTCCATGATGATGCACTCCATAGCCTTGCAGACCAAGCTAGTCAGGCATATAGGGCAATAGTTCCCAGGGTCTGTTGCGGCTCCATCTTTGTGGAGTGGAATAACCGTTGCAGTGCACCACTCTATGGTTACATAGCTTGTGGAGAGGCTGAGTTTGAACAGTGTGTTTAGGTGAGGGCTTAGTTCATCTTTGAGCTTGTGTAGGATGCAGCCTGTCACACCGTCTGGTCCCACTGATGCTGTGTTTTTGGCTTTGGAGAGGGCGATTTTAACCTGAGTGTCTGTGATTTCAGAGGCTCTACATTCTTCTGGTATGGTTATGGGCCCTTTTGGGGGTGAGAGGAGGGTGAAGTTTGCACTGAACCTGTCATATCAGTTGATACTTTGAGAGATGTAGTTGTAAGAGTTATTTTTTTTTTTTTGGGACAGCTATCATGGAATCCGTTTTTTTTTTTGTTTCTTCTTTCTAGCATGAGTCCAAGGATTTGTTTCTTTTATTCCTTTAAGAGTAGGAGCCATCCATTCCATTTCTTCTGGGATAGAGACTATGTTGTTGTTTTTGATGGATATAGTAGCTTCTTCTAAGTCATTAAAGCTTGTCATCTCATTGGTAAAAAGTATTTTTATCTTGGCTGGAAAGGCTAGCTGTGCTTTAATGTTGTTTTGTTTCAACAGTTTTATTACTGGACAGACTTTTTTCCTTTGTTCTAGTATTCTGGAAGAATATTCATTGTCAAACCTTAGCAGGCTTTGACTGTATTTTAAGGGTGATTTTCTCCAAGCAGATTTTAATATTAGTTCTGTGTCCAGAAATGAAAGAAATTGTATAACTATGGATCTAGGTGGAATATTTGTTGAGTTAGAAGCAGGTTTCCTCATTGCTCTATGCGCCCTTTCAATCCCAAATGAAAGTCCCTCTTTCAAGTCTAAAAATTCAGGAATCCAGTTTGTTAAGAATGAAATAGTGTCTTTTCCTTCAGTGTTTTCAGGCAGACCAAAGATCCTTATGTTGTTTCTCCTTTCCCTGTTTTCTAAGTCGTCTATTTTGTTAAGCAGCCATGTATTTTGTTTAAGCAGAAATTCTTTTTGGAATTCTTCCTCTTTGAGTCTCCCTTCAATGTCATTTAGAAAAGTCTCTATATTTAAGAAATAACCGACGATGTGGTGTGGTATATTCAAGATGTACCCATGGTTGGCATGGTTTAATCATGAGAGTGAAGCCCGACTGATTAAATATTATACAATGACATTATTTACGAAAAAAATACTTACTTTTCTTAAATAATGTCTTTGTATAACTGTTCTTCTGCCAGTGGTGGTATACTGCTTCCTTTTGCTGATGTACTGTGGATGCATATGGGAGGAATGGAGAAAAGAAAGTCTCCATTGCTCCATTTTTTATTTTTTTTTTTTTTTATTAAAAAAAAAGTTTTGGACACTTTATACCAATGGAAAAAAGTTTGGGCTACCGGACCTTTTTCCATTAATAGACTGTGGGATTTACAAAGGTCACGCTGTCCAATCAGTGTGTACGTTTTGGAATATTAATGGGGGGATCATTGTATAATTGTTATTTTCATATGGTGTTGCTGTAATAGTTCCTTAAGAGTATCAATCTGTTTTTGAGAATTTAATTTGAGGTTTTCTGAGTCATTTTTAAAGCCATCCATCTTTAAAGATAGTTTCTGTAGGGTAGATGTGATCAATTGCAGTTCTTTTTTCAGAGCAGCATCTGGGTGAGAATTTCTTGAGTTGTTCATATTCAGTGACTCAGTATGTCTCCAAGTTACTTGACAGGAAAATGTTTTTATATCTCCACCAAAATTTATATTAATGTAGTTTAGTAGTTTATCTATAGATTTCTGATGTTTTAAACTTCAAAATAATAAAATGTCCCTATATTATTATACTAGTTTATGGAGCTCTCAAAATTCACTGCTCTCAGTTAGGCATCTTGGCTCGACCCCCCCATGCCATCTATCTTGACTAGCCAGGGCATTTGACACAATCCCCACTCAGGTATCATAGAGAAAAACTTAAATAAATTACTAAAACCACAAAAAAAAGTCTGTCTTTGCATATTAAGCTTATTAGAATGATGGGTCAGCAGTTTATTGGGTCAGTTGATGGTCCACCTTTGTGGTGGAAAATTTCTCTTGTGGTCCTCCATTCATTTGGAATGTAGCCTGTTTCAAGGCTGTAAATGACGACTGCCTCAAGTGGTCCTGATAGGTCACATTTTTAGACAGTTCTAGAGGCAAACTGGGATGTTGTTGTAACCCATGGAGGCAGTGGTCTTGGCTTTACTGAGTGCTGCCAGCAAGTGAACTGGGGGTAGCATGTTGGAGGGGATTTTACCTGGTGGAGCTATGGAGGACTGAAGGGGAAAGTTTGAGCTGAATTTATCAGCCAGTAGATTTGATATGTTATCCTGATTGGTGAAGATGGTGCCATTCACCACCTGTTCAACAGACTGTTGTGTTACCTTTAGGGTTTTGGACATGGCTGAAGAAGGCCTTGCGATTGTCCTTAGCCTGTGTGGCTTTCCTGACCTCATAGCTGGCCATGTTGGACTTAATTAGACCTCTTAGATTCTTGCTTAATTCTATAAGAGAGCATGTGTCTTTAAGGAAGTTGCTCTTCCTGATATTGAATGAGTTATCTTTTTTTTATATACCCTGTTTAGGTAAAGATTCAACCAGTAGGGTCTGTTTATCCTGTTTGTTTTGGGTTTACTTCTTGTAGGGTATGGCAGCCTCTATGCAGCCATTCACATTTGTATATTGACTCTGTGAATAATTCTGCATAAGTAGCTGTGGTCTCAAGGTTAGGGAGAGCCTTGGATTTTGACAAACTGTAATAGGATGTATTCCTTTAGAATAGTTCCTAAATGTTACTGGTTTAACTCATTTTTCTGTGTTGATTTTTACTTCAAAGGAAACAGCATTGTGATTTGACCTCACTAGTTAGGACATGGCATGGGGGACTGAGGGTGCAACTCTGTCCCATGTTGGTGAGTACCAGATTCAATATGTTTGATCCTTGGCTGAACAGTGCGCTGTCTTTTTCAGGGTGTTTGCATTAACAAAGTCCATGAAGAGTTTTGACTGTGAGTTTGAGACAGTGTAAGTTTCCCAGTCTATAGAGGAATAGTGAAAGTCACCCATGAATAGGGTGTTTGGTTGGATAGTGAGTGTCTCTAGTAGGTTTTTGTTAAAAGTTGTGAGACTCCAGGGGCATAGATGGTGATCTGCAGCTAGCAATGATATGGTGAGGGACCTTATCTATGGTGACTTGCATGTGGATGAGCTCTATTGTATTATCCTATGTAACAAACCCCAGAGATATATTTGTTGCTAATGTACATAAAAGCATCTCCATCTTTGGCTATTGTCTGTGCTATTCTTGGTCTAAATGTGTGGAAAGCTATATAGCCTTGCACTGCCAGAGAGAAAGTCACTACACAGATGTCTACATAAGGAGGGCTTGAAGGGTGTCCAGTTTTTTCATTTTATTTTATTTATTTATTTTTTTTAGGCTCCTAGCATTGAGCAGTAACATCTTCATAGGTTCATAGGTTCATAGGTTCATACTAGGCTATCTGCCCAAGGGCATTTATAAGCCTAGCCCATAGTTATGTGGCTTTCGCCACCCCTTTAGTTTGAATAAAACTATGCCTATTATTTTGCTGTGCCTCTGTCAAGCAGCGACACTGAAGTAATCCCTGGGGTATATCTGCGATCTCCCATCCATTGGTCAAGATTCCTCTTGAACAAGGCCAGCGAGGTGCTCTGCCTCACATGTACCGGGATTTTGTTCCACAGCATAGGGAGTCTCTGGGTGATGAATTTGTCCCTCCAGCATGTTCTATTTATAACCGTGTCAAGGTTTAAGTCTCCCGCCCTTGTGGTTCTGGGTTTGACATGGCCTTATATGTCAGGCACAGGTCACCTCTGAGCAAGCGGTATGAGACTGAATAGAGCTGGAGTTCTTTCAGTCGGGCAGCATAAGACATATTTTTGAGACCCTTTATCCTTTTGATGAGGAACTTTTGGGGCCTTTCCAGCTGCTGCAGGTGTCGGGTCAGATACATTCCGAATGGGGCATTGTACTCAATCATAGGTCTAATTAGTGATGAGTACAGGGGGACGATGAGCTCCCTTGATCTAGATGTGACTCCCTTCATGATCAGGTGGGCAATGTAGAAGGTTTTCCTAACTACTTTAGCAACATGAGTGTCAAACGAAAGGCTACTGTCAACCTGGGTCCCCAGATCCCTGATGACTTCTTCTGTGCTCAGTGGATTGCCACCTATATGGTAGCTAGGGGTAACCTTGTTTTTCCCGAAGGGTATGACTATGCATTTCTTGGCGTTTAACTTTAGGCCATGGCTCTGGCACCAGTTATCCGTTTCTGTGAGGCCCTTCTGAAGGATATCTGTGTCAGATGTGTTTTCGACTATGGCGCCCAGTTTGCAGTCATCTGCAAACTTTGTCAGCCATAACCCTCCTGTGTTTGCTTGTACTTCAGAAAAGTAGATGCCGAACAAGAGTTAATAATCTTAAGGTTGTTTGGAGGCTTTTTCACTATACAGGAAGTTTTGCCTTTTTGCCATTGCCTAAAAAGGCTCTAACCCAGTGGATAATGTCTTAGTCAATATCCAAAAGCCTAGGGGGGAAAGGTGCAGCCCATCATTAACAAAGCAATGTGGTCTGTTGACCATGTCCTTCCATGCTGACAGATATTAGGTCACCAGATGTGACACCAGAAACTAAGCCAATTATTAAAATCAGTCATTTTTGTTCATACTGTGGAAGCACCCTTGGTTAAGGTAGAATTCAGCTCAATGCAAGGCTCATACCTATCTGTGACATGTAGTCTGAGAGGTCCATTATGTCTCTTTTCTGTAGTTTAGTGAGGTACATCTCATTACCTTCTCCTTGTCTAACCTGGTGAGTGGGGCATCTGGGCATCACACAATGGAGAACCCAATTACAACAGTATTAGGTAAAGTATATGCTTGCCTTATGGGCTTTGTTCTTCACAGATAATTGACTGTAGGCTTATGTGAAGTCTTGCTTTTGGTGTGACTTTAAGTGATTTCTGAGGAGCAGTGCTGCTATTAAGTGGCTTTGAAGGTGGTTCAGATTTGAGAAGGTTTCTTTTAAGCATCTCGGCATAAGACTTTCTGTGTGTGTGTGTGTGTGTGTGTGTGTGTGTGTGTGTGTGTGTGTGTGTGTGTGTGTGTGTGTGTGTGTGTGTGTGTGTGTGTCTGTGTCTGGTGAGTGGTGTTTGTTTGGTGACTGGTGTATGTGAGGTATGTAGTGTGGGTATGTGTGACATCCTTGTTTTTATGCAAGGTTTTCGCCTTCAAAGAAGTTGTATACATTTCTCGCATGCCATGTTATTTTCTTCTATGATTAACTGGCTGTCTGAAAACATGAGACAATTGCTAAGTTGCCTTTGGATGCCCAAATCTACCAAACTAGCCACAGAAACATTTAGAAATTGTACATCCATGTTGTCTCGTCCTGTGATAGGGTGGGCTGTTTAGGATTGAGGATTGGGATTTACCAAGGTCTCTTAAGGTAGTTCACCCTTCTGTAAGGTGATTCGTAGAAAAACAGAACAAGAAAAGCCAACACATAGATTTTTTGTCGCAAAATTAAATAAATGCTTTAAAAATGCTCAAAGCAAGTACAAGTGCTGTAAATCTAGAAAATATTCTTATTTTGAATGGATGCAGTTAAACATTTGCAAAGCATTGTAGAGTTCTCTGTAGATGAACACAGAGCTTTGAAAACTTGTCTGATTTATAGCAGGAAAAAAAACGCTTCAGCTTGAACACTGACTCCTATGCCTTCTAGCTAATAAACAATCACATTTTCAGCTCCATCCACAGAGGGATCCACAACTCAGGGACACCAGGTAAACAGCTTCTGCCACAAGATCAAGGATCCTGGAGTTTCTTAATGTAAAAGTACAGCAAAAGCAGCTCTTGAGTGCAGAATAAACAACAAACAACGCATAAATGTCCCTCTCTTATCCCTTTAATCAACATATATTTATTTAAAAGAACTTGCAAATCAGGAAACAAACAACTTCTCACCATAAATAAATCAAATAAGTCCCTTGGACAAAGTCTATACTCATACTTAGCAGCAAAAATAGAACTCCCTACCTCTAATTACCAGAACTATTTCTAAGCTACCTACCATTAAATGCTCCCTAAAGGAATACATTACAAAATCCTAGACATGCTCCTACACCAATACTGGCTGAACTTACTCACTATATTTCACTCACCCCCCCCCCCCCCTTCAGTCTAAGCCCTACTCCACTCTTTTCTTTTCTCCCACTACCTTGCCATATTCACTTTCTGCAGATCATTCCTTACCTATTTCTCTTTCTACATCATTCCTAATCACCTAAGCTACCTTAAGACACCCTACCCTGCACTATTACAATTTCCTTTTCTCTCCAGCCTTACTTGCTTTTATGACCTTAATATGAACACACTCTTTCATATTAAGACATCACTCAGTTTCCCCTCACTGTTTAATCATGTATCTCTAATATATCTTTTAGATATGTTATAAAGTGTTGCAGGAGTTCTCAGAGCAATCTGAAGGACCTGCTAATGTCAATTAGTTATGTGCTCTCCTTCAGAAATGTCAACAGCTCATCATTTACATTGCCCATTCATAGGTTCATAGGTAGGTACTAGGGTAAAATGTACCCTGGCTTTCACAACCCAGATTATTTTCCTCTGCCCCTGTCGAGCAGAGCCACAGAAGTGATCCCCCGGGGTGAATTTCCTATCTCCCATCCAATCATCAAGAATTTTCTTGAAGAGTGCAAATGAGGAGCTTTGTTTGATATAGATAGGTAGTTTGCTCCAGACTATGGGAAGTCTCTGAGATAGGAATCTATCTCTCCAGCATGTTCTGTTTATTGTGGTGACAAGATTTCGGTCCCTAGAGCGTGCAGCTCAGAGGGATTGGTATTTCTTTAAGTGGAGCATGTCCAACAGCTGTGGGTTTGACATAGTTTTGTATGTTAGGCAGAGATCGCCTCTGAGTAGGCGATATGTGATGGAGTAAAGCTGGAGTTTTTTGAGACGGTCTGCATAGGGCATCTGTTTGAGGCCCGTAACCCTCTTTGTGAGGTATTTCTGCAGCCTTGCCAGTTGTTGTAGATGTTTTGTGAGGTACATACCAAAAGGGATGTTGTACTCTATAATGGGTCTAATGAGTGACGAGTAGAGGGGAACAATGACCTTTTTTCCTGGATGTGAAACCTTTTGTGATGAGGTGTGCCATGTAGAAGGATTTCCTAACTACTGTGGTGATGTGATTATCAAAGTAGAGACTACTGTCCACCTGTGTCCCAAGGTCTCATCGCAATTTTGTTGTTAAGTAGACTACCACTTATGTGGTAGTTCAGGGGTACAGAGTTCTTACCAAAAGGGATGACAATGCACTTTTTGGCATTGAGCTTGAGGCCATGGCTTTGACACCAGGCATCTGTCTCAGTGAGGCCCTTTTGTAGGATGCCCACATCGTTAGGAGTTTTGATTATGGCTCCTAGTTTGCAGTCATCTGAGTACTTCATTAGCCAAAGACCTTCTGTGTTAGCCTGCACTTCAGAGAAGTAGATACTAAACAGGAGAGGACCCAGGACTG